>NC_048277.1:35257067-35457067 GCF_009762535.1 Notolabrus celidotus | reverse complement strand
TAGGCGTAATGTGTGCTCTACTTCTGGTCCTCGTTAAAACTCTAGCTGCTGCATTTTGTATTAACTGCAGTTTGTTTATTGTGTTCTTTGGAAGACCTGAAAGGAGAGTACTGCAGTAGTCCAGCCTGCTGGTTATAAAAGCGTGCATTAGTCTCTCTGTGTTGCTCAGAGAGAGAAACGGCCTCACTCTAGAGATGTTCTTTAAATGCTAAAAGGCTGTTTTGGCACAGGAAACGTTTGACCTCTGTCATTGCCAACAAAGGTTATGTTACAAAGTATTGAGTTGAACTTTTGTTATTGACCAAATACTTATTTTCTAGGGGTGCAACGATACACAAAATCCACGGTTCGGTTCGGTTTCGATACAGAAAAAGAGAAATTTCCATGACTTTTTTTACTTGTAGTTTATTGATATTACCAACATTTGTTTCAGCTCAAAAACAGTTTTTAAATTAAATTAAATGTATCAGGAGCAGCTATACCTGACACATGTTCTGCTGTACATGGGGGGGTTGCGTGTGTGTGTCTGTCTGTCTGTCTGTCTGCGTGCGCGATAGAGAGCAGAGGAAAATTGTGAACGCGCGACCATGTAGAGACAGAAATGACATCCCGTCATGTAAATCAGATAAATAACATGAGGATATTTAGTCTGTTACATAAAAGAACAAGGTATAGACCTGATCTATGAGAGAGGGAACCTTAAATCACTTCTGCTTTGACTTCCAAGGGGGGGGCTGGACCCGGCGGGTGCGCCCCCGATGTAACGGCAGGAAAAACACTGTCCGGTATCAGGCTGAAGTCTACAGAGCATGCAGTATAAGACCACAAGTAATCCATATATGAACTTTAAAACCACATCACCCAGTCAGGCGTACCGAACCATGACCACTGTATCGAACGGTTCGATACAGATACACGTATTGTTGCACCCCTAGTATTTTCCACCATAATTTACAAATAAATTCTTTAAAAATCCTACAATGTGATTTCCTGGATTTTTTTCCTCATTTTGTCTCTCATAGTTGAAGTGTACCTCTGATGAAAATGACAGACCTCTCTCATCTTTCTAAGTTTCTAAGTGGGAGAACTTGCAAAATCAGTGGCTGACTAAATACTTTTTTGCCCCACTGTATTTTTAAAGCTTGTAAGTTTCATGAGGGAAAGGAAGGTGAGTGGATCCAACAGCTCCTCCGTCTCAGCTGTGGAGACATGCTGCCCTCTGGAGGCATCTTTAAGTCGTCTTAATTACACACCTGCACCATGCAGTCAGAAATCTGTGCTTGACCTCGTGACTCCTCGCTCCTTCAGGACAAGCTGGAGAGCGTTCTGGATCTGTCCCACCAGCAGATGGAGCAGTACCAGGAGCAGCCGGCCCACGCCAGCAAGATCGCCTACCAGCAGAGGCTGCTGCAGGAGGACCTGGTCACCATCAGGGCCCAGATATCACGCCTCTCAACGGTACGAACGCCTGAGTGTGTGCATGTGTGTGTGTGTTTTAAGAGACAGTGTGGCTTCATGCTTTTTATTGTGAATGTATGTACTGCTCTGTTTTAGTACGTTGTTATATATCACCTTGTTTCTGAAGAGACGAGGGACTCGTTGAATCTGAACTAGAACCAGGTTTGTGTTGGTCGAAAAGGCATAAGTGTGTTACAACCACATGGATCAGGGTCTAAATAATGCACTGGGGTCTTTTACTACCAACTATAAGGTTCCTGCTTGCAAGGTGCTACTACAGGAACTTTTAGTGCAGGACTTGAACATTTTATTTTGTATTTCAGACTACTTAGTTATCAAGCACCTCTCCTTTGGAATCATCTACCAGTCAGGGTCCGGGAGGCAGACACCCTCTCTACTTTTAAGAGTAGGCGTCAAACTTTCCTTTTTGATAAAGCTTATAGTTAGAGCTGGATCAGGCTTGGACCAGGTTTTAGTTATGCTGCTATAGGCTTAGACTGCCGGGGGGAACTGACACACTGACACACTGGGATCACTTTAACTCTTCCTGTCCCATTAAAGTCACTAACCATTGACCTCTCTGGAGTCCCTGAGCTCCCTTGTCCCGTAGTTCTGCTCTGGCCTGCTGCTGTGGACATGCCAGACTCCAGCTGCTACAATTACTACTATCCGTCTCACCACTATCATCATCTATCTGTGCCTTATTGTCACTCTAGAAAGCTACACTCCCAGAATGCAGGCCTGCTGGTTGTACCAAAAGTCTCTAAAAGTAGTATGGGAGGTAGAGCCTTCAGTTATCAGGCCCCTCTCCTTTGGAATCATGTACCAGTCAGGGTCCGGGAGGCAGACACCCTCTCTACTTTTAAGAGTAGGCTTCAAACTTTCCTTTTTGATAAAGCTTATAGTTAGAGCTGGATCAGGCTTGGACCAGGTTTTAGTTATGCTGCTATAGGCTTAGACTGCCGGGGGGGAACTGACACACTGACACACTGGGATCCTATCTCTCTCTTCCATCTGCCTATCCCTTACTTTAACTCTCCCTGTCCCATTATTGCTGCTATAGGCTTGGCAGGTCTGCAGACCTTAGTGGACATGCAGACAACAGAAGGCTGGAGGAACCTTTAACGCCTTGAAAAATAGTGCCTAGGACTTGAGGTCCCTGGTACTTTTGGTGGAAACGTTTCTAAAGGCTGTGTTTTATTTCCTCTATTTACTTGAGGAGGTTTTGAGTTTCCAGAAATGCAGCATAACAGAGAAAATGTAAAATGAGAAGAATACTATTACATTCTTTTGCAGTATTAAGAACTGTTTTTTCTCTAAGTTTAGTGGACATATCCAGTGTGTCATGCAGAATCTCATGTTAGGGTTAAACTGCTGCAGCTGATAATATGAAATGATTGCTCTCATGTGTGTGTGTTATGGGTGATAATGTTTCTGTATGTGCTTGAATGCATTAAGTCTATGATTGCATGTATACGTATGCATCAATTCTCATTAATATTGTTTATACATACACATGTTTGCACAAGGATGCATTCATTTATTACAAAGCAACATGTGTACCTTCTGATGCTACTGAGTATGTATCATGTGTGTGTGCTGCAGGAGATGGCGCTCGCTTGGGAGGAGTACAGCCGGCTGGAGAGATCAGTGGAGCAGCTGAGGATGGTGCTGCAGGCACACATGAACCACAGCACCACCCATCAGGTGAGAGCCGGTACTGCAGCTCAGAGCAGGTCCACGTTCAAGCTCAACTCAACTTTATTTATGTATAGCACCTTTCATACTCTGGCATATTTACATGCTACGCTGAAATGTATGAAATTAATATGCACTGTCCCTTTAAATAGATAAATACATTAATAAATGCAGAGAAAACAAAAAAACAGGAAAACAGAAAACATCAGAAATTTGTAAAAAAAAAAAAAAAAAATAGAAGACATGATAATTAAAAAGAATACTTAAAAAAAATATATGTACATAATTAAACATTAAAATGAATTGAATAAGTAAGGGTAAAAACAAAATAAAAAATCTATTAAAGATAAAAAAAGATCAGATAAATACAATAAATACATAAATTAAGTAATAAATAAATAAATAAATAATATAAATAATTTCTGTGAAAAGAAAAAAACTGAAAAACAAAAGACATGATCATTAAAAAGAATATTTAAAAATATAATAAAATGAATAAATTAAAATTAATGAAATAAGTAAGGGTAGAAAGCAAAATTGAAAATCAATAACAGACAAAAAAAGATCAGATAAATACAATAAATTAATTAAGTATTAAATAAATAAGATACATTTTGAGAAAACAAAAAAACAGAAACAGAAAACAGCAGAAATGTATTAAATAACAAAAGACATGATCGTTAAAAAGGAAACTTAAAAATAAAATAAAATAAAAACATTAAACTTGATTAAAAACGTAAGGGTAGAAAGTTAAATTCAAAAACTACTAAAGATAAAAAGGTCAGATAAATACAAGAAATACATATATTAAGTAATATATAAATAAAATAAATAATTACTGAGAAAAGGAAAAAAGGAAAATCAGAAAAAAAAACAAAAGACATGGTCTTTAAAAAAAATACTTAAAAATAAAATAAAATGAATAAATTAAAATTAATGAAATAAGTAAGGGTAGAAAGCAAAATTAAAAATAAATTAAAGATCAGATAAATACAATAAATAAATAAATTCAGTATTAAGTATTAAATAAATAAATAAATAATTAAATAAATAAGATACATTTTGAGAAAACAGAAACAGCAAACAGCAGAAATTTGTAAAAAAAATAAAAGACATGATCGTTATAAAGGAACCTTAAAATAAAATAAAATTAATACATTAAAATTGATTAAATAAGTAAGGGTAGAATGCTAAATTAAAAATCTATTAAAGATAAAAAAGAAGATCAGATAAATACAATAAATAAATAAATTCAATAATAAATAAATAAGATAAATAAATGGTGAGAAAAGGAAAAAACTGAAAATCAGAAGAAAAAAAACACAAGGTCATTAAAAAGAATACTTAAAAATAAAATAAAATGAATAAATTAAAATTAATGAAATAAGTAAGGGTTTAAAGCAAAATTAAAAATCAATTAAAGATCAAAAAGATCAGATAAATACAATAAATACATATATTAATAAATAAGATAAATAAGTGTTGTTAAAATAATGATAGTAATAATGCAGTCCAGGGTTCAACATAAGTAACTTATTATAATAAATAAAATAAGCCAGATTGAATTAAAGCAGTGAGTTTTTCTGCAGCTTTGAGCCTATTATAAATCATATATGCAGCTTTATAACTAATATTTTCCTCACAAGTTAATTAACAGGACAGCACATCTTATAAATGATGAAATCTGTGATATAAGAAACAAAGAGAAGTGAGACAAGGAGTGGAGTCCGGTGTGTTTGTGTGTTTGAATGTGTGTGTGTAAAACTGCTGCAGGAGAAATCTGAAATGAAGCGTGAGCTGTGGAGGATCGAGGACGTGACGGCAGGACTGAGTGCCAGCAAAGCCAACTACAAGATCACCATCGACTCTGTCCAGAACCCAGGTGAGCAACCACGCCATCACAGGTGTTGTTATCTTAAAGAGACAGTCTCGAAAGGTGGAAAATGAATCTCTGCTTCCTGTCTCTGTTCGTTCACCTGCTGCACCAGAGAGGAAACTAGTGCCTTCAGTGTCCGACCCGGCAGTGCCTTCTTATATCACAGAGGTCCAGCCCCCTCCTCGCAGCTCCATCCCCACCATCCTCTCCCACACTCTGCCTCATAGCACTGTGCCAAAGTGGGTAAGTGTCCCACTGAGAAACTGGATCCAGGAGATGATTGAGTGAACACTGCTGTGCGTAGTCTAATTTAACTCCTATTGTACTTTTAAAATACTAAACCGTGTTCGTTAATGTCCAGGCTGAGGACACCGCCCCACCCAGGCCGCCACTGCCTCGCCTCTACGACTACGAGGAGACGCCCCCTGTGGTGCCGCCTCTCCCCAAAGAGGCCTCGGTCATTCGCCACACGTCGGTGCGGGGGCTCAAACGCCAATCAGACGAGAGGAAGAGGGACAGGGAGAGCGGGCAGTATGTTAGCAATGGAGACTGCAAGGTAGGAGTGAAAGAATCCAACCCTCAATGAAGACTTCACTGAGGCTTTATTTCCCCCAAACTGCTGTGTTAACTTTATTTATGTCAAACCTTTCCCGCCCTTTAGACGGACTTGAGGACGTACCTGAGTGAACCAGAGCTGCCAGCAATGAGCCACCACAGCACGGGGTCTGATGTGGACTACCAGTACTACCAAAATAAAGGTATTTAATTTGCAACATATACTTATAAGAGTAAAGAAAACTTAATTTCCAGTGCAAGACGTGCAGTTTTCTGTTTTGGGAACATCTGATTTCCATTTTTCTGAGTAGAAATCATTACTTTAAAACTTGTATAAGTGTAGACTGAACATGCAGCATGTTTAGTTTTTATGGAAACAGACACTCCCTTATTTTTTTGTCTTTATGTACAAACTGTTCTGGCTCTGTCACACAGTCTCTACATGTTTATGCAGCCTCCTAACGAACAGAAACAAGGCTCAACAGTGGAGATCTTAACATGTACAAAAAGACACACCAAGTTTTCAAGGTTCCAAATCATTGCATGTTGTTGTTTTTGGAAATTGGAAAAATGAGCATCACTTTGCGTTTCCATAGAAGCTGAAAAAAGCATTTCAAACGTATTTCTCTGTTACTTAATGAATCATGCATCAAAGGGTTCACTCATGTGAATCCATGAATCAAATGTTAGAGCTGCTTTATTTGAGTCTTTCTGGGTTCAGAGCAAGCGGCAACCTCCGGTCTCAATATATGAAGGTAATATATGAAGTGTTATAAACTGCAGTTCACTGAGAATCCACTTGTAATTTCCTCCAAGCACAACAGACACAAGTGGCTTTCCTTTTACTGATTTATTTGCAGCTTTGTACACCGTGCAAACACGACGGCTGCATGCTTTATACAGGAGGTAACCATATTCAAACTTGATCATGCCCCGTGCTCCTGTGCTGTGAAGCATGCACGTCAGAACTGCTTCACTAACATGTACTTTCAAAATAAAAGCGCTTACTTCAAAATAAAACTACTTATAATGCATATGCATTAACACACATTAATACAACCTAAATATCAAACTTTAACAAATTCTCTATGTGTCATACAAAAATACAAATATTATAATTGCAACAATCACACCGTTTGAAGCTGGCTGCAGAAACACCGGAAACCACATACACACCAATTCAAAGGAGATGATCTTTACAGCAGAAATAAACATGTTTACAGCCTGGTACAAAAAACAGCTTGGCTCTACAAAGCTAATCTCTCTATCGACACACACTGTACGGGGGGGGGGATTTTTTTCTAACACAACGGTTCAGAAGATATTAAGAAACACAGCTCCTGGTTCAAGCTCTTGTAATGTCACACATTGACTACTGCAACTCTCTACTGGCAGGCCTCCCTGCATGCACAGTTAAACCTCTGCAAATGATCCAGAATGCAGCAGCAGTACATCTGGTCTTCAACCAGCCTAAGACAGCTCATGTCACTCCCTTGCTCATCTCACTACACTGGCTTCCAGTTGCAGCTCGCATCAGATACAAAACTCTAATCATGACTTACAAAGCAGTCACCAAAACCGCTCCACTTTACCTGGAACCCCTCATCCAGGTCTACTGCCCTTCTCGCCCGCTACGCTCAGCCTCTGAAGAGCGCCTAGTGCTTCCAGCACATGAGGCCTCAAAATCACTAGCTGGACTCTTCTCTTCTGTTGCCCCTAAATGGTGGAATGAATTGGTCAACTCCATTCAATCTGCAGAGTCCCTCTCTACTTTCAAAAGACAGCTAAAGACCCAGCTCTTTAGGAAGCACTATGCACTTAGCTAGACTGTTCTCCACTGTTGTCCCCAGTAGCAGATCATGTCTTCCAGCTACAGTTGACTCACACTGTCCTGCTCTACTCTGGGAATCTGTGTTCAGGTCTGGAGTGACCCAGGACTTGGTACTTTGGTCATTATTGCGGTGATGTTAATTGTTGATGATGATAATGGAAGGTCTTAAATGGTTTGGTTGCTTCATTGTAGATGTTCCTTACTTACTTTTGTGCATTGCCTTTACACTGCTTGGCGGTACCTGCACCCAAATGGACTTGAAGCACTTTGTTACTCTTACTGATCTTGTTTCCTCTTGTCTAGATCTTTGCTTGTGTTGTTCTTGTTCTCGTATGTACGTCACTCTGGATAAAAGCGTCTGCTAAATGACATTGTAACCAACGATTGGCTTCAAAACGGCGCTCAGGAACAGATGGGTGACGTCACGGATACTACGTCCATTATTCATACAGTCTATGGTTCAGAGTTCCAGCAAACACCTTGTTCAGTGCACTGACTTTAGTTTCAAATGGCCCTCTCACACCTTGACGATGTAGCCAGCGTTTTCCTGACGTATCAAAATGCCTCTAAACGCTGACATACGCTTATGTTTTTAAAACTTGGGCGCATACATAGCATATTTATGACTGATGCCCAACTATAATCCACTTGTGCAAAGCGCGTGGCAGCGTAATAACGCCGATGAAGTGTGTAAAAAGGCTGCCTCTGGTTACAATGTATTAGATGCACTTACATTGGTGATTAAAAAACTTGTGTGTTATTAAACACTCTGCAGTCTGCGGCGGCGTCACACTCACACATGCAGACGCGGAGACATTTTCAACTTTACGCACAGAGTACATCGCAGAGTTCAAACAGAGTTCACCAAATCAATCAAGAAAAAGTTTCCATCTGAGCATCAGAGCATCATCTCTGACCTGGACACCGTACTCAATGCATCTCACTATCCGGGTGCTGACAGCGCTTTCAAGAGTCATGGACAGGAGGCTTTGAAGGGTGTCTGTGACCACTACCACTACCAGTAATGCAGAAGGAGCACGTGTTGTGAAATGTATTTTTGTGTTGTGAAATGTTTTTGTGTTTTGTGAAATATATTTTGCGCTTTTGAAATATTTAGCACTATT
The DNA here is from genome assembly GCF_009762535.1 of Notolabrus celidotus. Taxonomy (NCBI): domain Eukaryota; kingdom Metazoa; phylum Chordata; class Actinopteri; order Labriformes; family Labridae; genus Notolabrus; species Notolabrus celidotus. Next base: position 35,448,525 of record NC_048277.1, on the reverse strand, counting down.
GGCCTTCAGGGCCGCCGTAAAAATCAAATGCAATCAAAGTTCTTGACAGTGAAATGAAATGCCCAAACATACCACATCTTAAAGGTGACATATCATGCAAAATTAACTTTTTATTGGTTCTCTACCTGAAATATGTGTCCCTGTCTACAACCCCCCCCCCGAAAATCCATTCTGCCCTTGTTCTGATTTCTCCACCTTTCTGTAAATGTGTGTGAAACGAGCCGTTTCAGTTTTCAGTGTTTTTCATACGTCACAACAATATCCGGTCTGTAACAGGAAGTCAGAGCTCGGAGCTTGTTCAGCCCATAGACTGTATAAAATACAACTCAACCCCTCCTCTGTTTTTCATTCCCTGCACACATGTGTGCTAACAAGGAGCTTAGGAGGGAGGCATGCTAGTTGTAGGCTGTCTTAATAAACACAAAGGTCGGTTTTACTCCCCACGTCTGCAGATTTGAAGATCTAGTGGATGATTTTTATTTTTCATGGAAAAGTGCTAGCGCTAGTTAGCATAGCTACATAGCTACATGTTCGTAGCTGTGTACCAAGACACATGTCGACATACTGACAAATAAAACAACAAGAAACACTAAATCTGTGACCAATGGTTCAGAAAGGTCCTGCTGCAGGCGCCTCTCCATCAGGATCAGATTCTGGATCAGATTCAGAGGGTTGAAGTAACGCGGGTCCATGAGCAGCCGTATATTCAGCCAACATGTAAACACTAGGGCTGTTTCCGAAACGGCCTGCTACATACTACTTACTAATGTAGTAGGCAGTAGGTATTGCCTACTACATACTGCGTTTGAATTTAGTCTGTAGTCTGACTGTTCTGTCCGATCTGTCATGCAGCATGCTGAGCCAGACTTCGCTGGATTTCCGGTTTCGGAAAGCGGAAGTAAACAACGGCGAAGCCAATAAATAAAATGCTTATTTAGCATCCATTTATGATTTAAAAAGTTAGGAAGTGGTTTATATGTAATTTGATAACTTTCACAGCACCCAAAAACGGATTTCCTCCCGTCAAAAAATGAGGAAAAGAAAAAGCAGAACGAGCGCTGTGCATTATGGGAAACAGTACGCGAGGCAGACTGGTCCGATGCACACTGAGATATTTTCCCGAATCAGTAGACATCCGGGGAGTTTTGGCATACTGCAGATTTTGCTCTTGTTCACATACTACTTACTACATACTGAATTTTGGACATATCAGTACGTACTGCTAGTATAGTAGGTGATTTCGGAAACAGCCCAAATCAACGTGCTGGACAGCCAAGGCCACACCCACTTCCTGAGGGGGCGTGGTCAGAGAGAAAACAGCCTGTTCTGAGCAGAGCTGAAGAAGAGGGTTTTTCAGGCAGACCAAGATCTGATTTCAAAGTGTTTTTTTGAGCATAAACTTTAAAGACATGTTTTGGGGACCTCTTAGACCAATATATGTTGATGAAAAAAGCGTGATATGTCACCTTTTAAAGAGCAAGAATGCAAATGCTCACCTACAACAATAAAATATATGTCATTCAAAATAAGTGAAAGCATCAAAATAACAATAAGAATATAAATGTTTCAAATAAATGATAAAAAGGGTAAGGATCAAAGCTGAAGATAAAATACAGACACTAAAAATATTTCTAAAAACTCGGTGAACAAATAATAAACAACAAGTAGTTAGAGATCATTTTTCTTTAATCCTGAAAAACTCAAGAAATGTAGGAGGAGTCTGAGAAATAAGAAAGAGTCACTAACAAAGAAGTGATTTCCATCTAAAGGCTGAAAAGTGAACACACGGTGATCCGGTTGAACCTCTCCTTCCTCGTTCATTCAGAGCACAAAGTTTACAGTTTACAGCGCCGCTCCTCTTCCTGGAATGTAGAACTGCTTGATAACCCCTCCCTATCAGAGCTCAGACTAGCTTCACTTCTCAGGAAGTGAACCTCAGTCAGTCGTCGACAGCGAGTGTTGAAATGGCGCAGAAAGGAGTTCAGCTGGACCGGGAATCCTTCTCTTGTTCCATCTGTTTGGATCTACTGAAGGATCCGGTGACTGTTTCCTGTGGACACAGCTACTGCATGGACTGTATTAAAGCCCACTGGGACACAGAGGAGGAGAAGGAGAGCTACAGCTGCCCTCAGTGTAGGCACACCTTCACCTCGAGGCCTGCCCTGCTGAGAAACACCATGCTGGAGACGGTACTGCAGGAACTGAAGAAGACCAGACTCCAAGCTGCTCCTGATGATCCCTCTTATGCTGGACCTGAAGATGTGGCCTGTGACTTCTGCACCGGGAGGAAACTCAAAGCCCTCAAGTCCTGTCTGCAGTGTCTGGCTTCTTACTGCCAGAAACACCTTCAGCCTCACTTTGAATTCGCTCCATTGAAGAAACACAAGCTGGTGGAGCCCTCCAAGAAGCTCCAGGAGAACGTCTGCTCTCGTCATGATGAGGTGATGAAGATGTTCTGTCGTACTGATCAGCAGTCTATCTGTTATCTCTGCTCTGTGGACGATCACAAAGGCCACGACACGGTCTCAGCTGCAGCAGAGTGGAGCGAGAAGCAGAGAGAGCTGGAGGAGAGTCGACTGAACATCCAGCAGAGAATCCAGGACAGAGAGAGAGATGTGGAGCAGCTTGAACAGGAGGTGGAGGCTATCAACGGCTCCGCTGATAAAGCAGTGGAGCACAGTGAGGAGATGTTCACCCAGCTGATCCGTCTCATGGAGGAACGACGCTCTGACGTGAAGCAGCGGGTCAGATCCCAGCAGGAGACTGAAGTGAGTCGAGTCAAAGAGCTTCAGGAGAAGCTGGAGCAGGAGATCATTGAGCTGAAGAGGAGAGACGCTGAGCTGCAGAAGCTGGCACACACAGAGGACCACAACCAGTTTCTACAGGACTACCCCTCACTGTCAGGACTCAGTGGACCTGCAGACTCACCCAGGATCAAAACCCGTCCTCTCAGGTACTTTGAGGATGTGACAGCAGCTGTGTCAGAAGTCAGAGATCAACTACAGGAGGTCCTGAGAGAGAAGTGGATCAACGTCTCACATGCAGTGGCTGAAGTGGATACTTTACTGTCAGAACCACCAGAGCCCAAGACCAGAGCTGGGTTCTTAAGGTACTCACGTGGAGTCACACTGGATCCAAACACAGCAAACACACATCTGTTATTATCTGATGGGAACAGAAGAGCAACACTGAAACAACAACAACAGTCTTATTCTAGTCACCCAGACAGATTCACTTGGTGGGGTCAGGTCCTGAGTAGAGAGAGTCTGAGCGGACAGTGTTACTGGGAGGTGGAGTGGAGAGGGAAAGGAGTTCGTGTAGCAGTCGCATACAAGAATATCAGCAGAGCAGTGTGGTCAGAGGATTGTCAATTTGGATTTAATGATAAATCTTGGATGTTAGATTGTTACAACAACAGTTATAACTTTTGGTACAACAAAGTGCAGACTCCTGTCTCAGGTCCTCGGTCCTCCAGAGTAGGAGTGTACCTGGATCACAGAGCAGGTATTCTGTCCTTCTACAGCGTCTCTGAAACCATGACTCTCCTCCACAGAGTCCAGACCACATTCACTCAGCCCCTCTATGCTGGATTATGGGTAGGTGACAGTGCTGAGTTCTGTGAACTCCAATAAAAACCTTCAAGTCCGTTCAGACCAAATATGAGCAACAAGAGGATTTCAAAGCTGCATTGTTCTGGTCTGATGGTTCTCACTCCAAGAACTCTCTGTGCTTCAGGTCTTCATGCCGGCTTTGTGAGTGTGTTTGTAGCTGCTGGTTTTGTAGACCCTTTAAGGCAGGGGTTCCCAAACTATTCAGCCTGCGACCCCCAAAATATAGACGCCAAAGACTTGTGACCCCCACTGTCCCTCAAAGTGAGTTAAACATGCTTCATACTTCATTTACTTCATACTTCAAAATGAGTTTACCTACATGCACATGTGTCTGTGTTTCCTGTGCTGCTGTAAATTAACCTGCTGCTACTGATCTTTTTGTTAATGGACTGTTAGCTAACCCTGACCCTGACTTTAGGAGTCATCAGGCAACAAAGAAAGGCAGAAAACTAATGAAATGTTCTTATTTGCAGGGTTTTATTTCAAATGTAAACATTTTTTGTCTATATTTTTACAATAATAGGGAAAATAAGCACACAAAAAATCTGGAAGACATCTGGCGACCCCTCAGTTAGTGTCTCACGAACCCCCAGGGGGTCCCGACCCACACTTTGGGAACCCCTGATTTAAGGGATCAGGACAGTGATTCTGGGTTATTTGCAACAGTTGGGTTTTTCTATTTTTGATGAAGCTTCAAAAACAGAAAAAAAATCAGCTCTGTGTGAAATGTTTGTGTTCCACAGGATGGGAAGATCTTTATTTGTTGTTTGCTTGTTGATCACGCTTCATGAATTTTGAGACGATCGTTAAAATGATGTTTGTTTTATTTTTTTGAGACTTTTATTTTGAAAGGGCTTCAGTGTGGGCAGGTTTTGCAGGTATGAAGCGTCAGAAAAGACTCCAAAACATGACAAAGTGAAAAGCAGGAGCTTCTTTCTGATCCTAAATCAAAGGATGTAAAGTCTGCAGATGAAAATATCATCTCTAACATGTCATGATGTTCATGTTTCTACATTCAGGATCCTGTTTTTATTGAGTCCAATCAGCTGATCAAACAAGTCCTTTTCATTCTTTGTTCAACTGATGAAGACTTTAATACTCACATCAATAATTAGGATTGTTGGACTTCTCTTAGATTGTACAGATGAACTTTGTGACTTCAGGTTTGTTGCTGATTGAGCTAACTGCAGCAGATATTCCTGTCTGCTTCTTTTGGATCACTGGATTTGTAAAGACGTCTACGCTCACACTTTTTTTTTGTGGCGGATCCAAATGTTGTTTTCCACAAATGTATGTACAGATGAGGTTCAGTGAGGTTTGATAGAAGTGTATTAATAATCACAGGGATTTGTAAACGTGGTTTTCTTTTTGGGACACAGCTGAGATTCTGCTGAAGTGAACTGATTGTGTAAGTGAAGTCAACCTGTACCTAAAATCATCCAATAAATCAAAGTGTGTCTTTAACAGCACCGTGTCTGTCCTCACTTTCAATCCATCAAACTTTATTTATAGAACACCTTTCATACAAAGCTACGGTGGCCCTGAAGGCCAATAGTGATACATGTTTCAAAAGTGCAAAATGCATTTCACAAAACACAAAAGAAATTCACAAAACACAAAAATACATTTCATAAAACACAAAAATACATTTCACAAAGCACAAAAAAAAATTCACAAAACACAAAACAAATTCACAAAATACAAATATATTTCACAAAACACAAAAATATTTCACAAAACACAAATATATTTCACAAAACACAAATATATATTTCACAAAACACAAATATATTTCCCAAAACACAAAATATATCTTTCACAAAACCCAAATATATTTCAACGAACACAAAAATATTTTACAAAACACAAATACATTTCACAAACCCAAATATATTTCACAGAAAACAAATACATTTCACAAAACACAAATATATTTCACAAAACACAAATATATTTCCAAAACACAAATATATTTCACAAAACACAAAATATGTTTCACAAAACACAAAAATTTTTTACAGAACACAAATAGATTTCCCAAACACAAATATATTTCACAGAACACAAATATATTTCACAGAACACAAATATATTTCACAAAACACAAATATATTTCACAAAACACTAATACATTTCACAGAACACAAAAAAATTCACAAACACAAATATATTTCACAGACACAAATATATTTCCCAAAACACAAATACATTTCACAGAACACAAATACATTTCACAGAACACAAATTTATTTCACAAACACAAATATATTTCACAGAACACAAATATATTTCACAGAACACAAAATACATTTCCCAAATACAAATATATTTCACAGAACACAAATATATTTCACAAAACACAAATACATGTCACAGAACACAAATACATTTCACAAAACACAAATATATTTCACAAAACACATACATTTCACAGCACACAAATATATTTCACAAACACAAATATATTTCCCAAAACACAAATACATTTCACAGAACACAAATATATTTCAATAAACACAAAAATACATGTCACAGAACACAAATATATTTCAGAGAACACAAATACATTTCACAAACTGGAAAGGGTAGCACCATGGTACTTGTTTGTGATTGGCTAAACCCAACTCTGTCCGGCATCAATCATTTATCATTTCCTGTTCACACTGGATACATAGCAGAGCCAGCGTGAAATTTAAAGTGTTTACCAGGATGGAAGAGGAGCTTGAGTTGATACTTCAACAAGGGACTTACATATATTGTGATCCAAACAGTTGTCCAGGTCCCAGCAGCTCTGATGATATTGCCCTCCTAACGACATTAAATGAAGAATATCCGCCCCTTCTCTTCAGTCAGAGGTCTTTAAAGAGTGATTTAAGGGTTCCAGTTGATATATGTATTTCATGATACGAGGAGAGTATTTCAGGATCACAATATATGTATGTCCCTTGTTGAAGTATCAACTCAAGCTCCTCTTCCATCCTGGTAAACACTTGAAATTTCACGCTGGCTCTGCTATGTATCCAGTGTGAACAGGAAATGATAAATGATTGATGTCGGACAGAGTTGGGTTTAGCCAATCACAAACAAGTACCATGGTGCTACCCTTTCCAGTTTGTGAAATATATTTTGTGTTCTCTGAAATTTCTTTTTGTTATGTGAAATTTATTTGTGTTTTCTGAAATGTATTTTGCGCTTTTCAATTATTTTTCACTAATGGCCTTCAGCATACTACATCTTAAAAAACAAGAATGCTAATGCACACCAACAGCAATAAAATATATGTCATTCAAAATAAGTTAAAGCATCAAAATAACAATAAAAATATAAATATTTCAAATAAATAATAAAGAAGGGTAAGGATCAAAGCTGAAGATAAAGTACAGATACTGAAAATGTTTCTAAAAACTGAGTGAACAAATAATAAACAACAAGTAGTTAAAGAGAGTTTGATATCAGTCCACTGTGACAGACAAAGTCCAAAGTTTACAGCGTCGCTCCTCTTCCTGGAATGTAGAACTGCTTGATAACCCCTCCCTCGTCTCTCACACGGCCAGCTCCACTCTGCACATGAACTCTTGTTCCCTCCCCTTCAGATCTATAGTTGCAGGATGGGTATAACCAACATGGTGGTGAGCTGACAGGCCTCTGATCCTGCTCAAACACATGCTGTTGAGATCAGAGCTCAGACTAGTTTCACTTCTCAGGAAGTGAACCTCAGTCAGTCGTCGACAGCGAGTGTTGAAATGGCGCAGAAAGGAGTTCAGCTGGACCGGGAATCCTTCTCTTGTTCCATCTGTTTGGATCTACTGAAGGATCCGGTGACTGTTCCCTGTGGACACAGCTACTGCATGGACTGTATTAAAGCCCACTGGGACACAGAGGATGAGAAGGAGAGCTACAGCTGCCCTCAGTGTAGGCACACCTTCACCTCAAGGCCTGTCATGCTGAAAAGCACCATGCTGGAGACGGTACTGCAGGAACTGAAGAAGACCGGACTCCAAGCTGCTCCTGAGGATCCCTCTTATGCTGGACCTGAAGATGTGGCCTGTGACTTCTGCACCGGGAGGAAACTCAAAGCCCTCAAGTCCTGTCTGCAGTGTCTGGCTTCTTACTGCCAGAAACACCTTCAGCCTCACTTTGAATTCGCTCCATTGAAGAAACACAAGCTGGTGGAGCCCTCCAAGAAGCTCCAGGAGAACGTCTGCTCTCGTCATGATGAGGTGATGAAGATGTTCTGTCGTACTGATCAGCAGTCTATCTGTTATCTCTGCTCTGTGGACGATCACAAAGGCCACGACACGGTCTCAGCTGCAGCAGAGTGGAGCGAGAAGCAGAGAGAGCTGGGGGAGAGTCGACTGAACATCCAGCAGAGAATCCAGGACAGAGAGAGAGATGTGGAGCAGCTTGAACAGGAGGTGGAGGCTATCAACGGCTCCGCTGATAAAGCAGTGGAGCACAGTGAGGAGATGTTCACCCAGCTGATCCGTCTCATGGAGGAACGACGCTCTGACGTGAGGCAGCGGGTCAGATCCCAGCAGGAGACTGAAGTGAGTCGAGTCAGAGAGCTTCAGGAGAAGCTGGAGCAGGAGATCACTGAGCTGAAGAGGAGAGACGCTGAGCTGCAGAAGCTGTCACACACAGAGGACCACAACCAGTTTCTACAGGACTACCCCTCACTGTCAGGACTCAGTGGACCTGCAGACTCATCCAGGATCGAGATCCGTCCTCTGGGCTACTTTGAGGATGTGACAGCAGCTGTGTCAGAAGTCAGAGATCAACTACAGGAGGTTCTGAGAGAGAAGTGGATCAACGTCTCACATGCAGTGACTGAAGTGGATGTTTTACTGTCAGAACCACCAGAGCCCAAGACCAGAGCTGGGTTCTTAAGGTACTCACGTGGAGTCACACTGGATCCAAACACAGCATACACACAGCTGTTATTATCTGATGGGAACAGAAGAGCAACACTGAAACAACAACAACAGTCTTATTCTAGTCACCCAGACAGATTCACTGTATGGGGTCAGGTCCTGAGTAGAGAGAGTCTGAGCGGACAGTGTTACTGGGAGGTGGAGTGGAGAGGGAAAGGAGTTTGTGTAGCAGTCGCATACAAGAATATCAGCAGAGCAGGGTGGTCACAGGATTGTCAATTTGGATATAATGATAAATCTTGGAGGTTAGATTGTAACAACAACAGTTATAACTTTTGGTACAACAAAGTGAAGACTCCTGTCTCAGGTCCTCAGTCCTCCAGAGTAGGAGTGTACCTGGATCACAGAGCAGGTATTCTGTCCTTCTACAGCATCTCTAAAACCATGACTCTGCTCCACAGAGTCCAGACCACATTCACTCAGCCGCTCTATGCTGGACTATGGTTAAACTACAAACATGAAGACACTGCTGAGTTCTGTGAACTCCAATAAAAACCTTCAAGTCCGTTCAGACCAAATATGAGCAACAAGAGGATTTCAAAGCTGCATGGTTCTGGTCTGATGGTTCTCCCTCCAAGAACTCTCTGTGCTTCAGGTCTTCATGCCGGCTTTGTGAGTATTTGTGTAGCTGCTGGTTTTGTAGACCCTTTAAGGCAGGGGTTCCCAAACTATTCACCCTGCGACCCCCAAAATATAGATGCCAAAGACTCGTGACCCCCACTGTCCCTCAAAGTGAGTTAAACATGCTTCATACTTCATTTACTTCATACTTCAAAATGAGTTTACCTACATGCACATGTGTCTGTGTTTCCTGTGCTGCTGTAAATTAACCTGCTGCTACTGATCCTTTTGTTAATGGACTGTTAGCCAACCCTGACCCTGACTTTAGGAGTCATCAGGCAACAAAGAAAGGCAGAAAACTAATGAAATATTCTTATTTGCAGGGTTTTATTTCAAATGTAAACATTTTTTGTCTATATTTTTACACTAATAGGGAAAATAAGCACACAAAAAATCTGGAAGACATCTGGCAACCCCCCAGTTAGTGTCTCACGACCCCCCAGGGGGTCCCGACCCACACTTTGGGAACCCCTGCTTTAAGGGATGAGGACAGTGATGCTGGAAAGAAAAACAGCTCTGTGTGAAATGTTTGTGTTCCACAGGATGGGAAGATCTTTATTTGTTGTTTGCTTGTTGATCACGCTTCATGAATTTTGAGACAATCGTTAAAATGATGTTTGTTTTATTTTGTAGAGGCTTTTATTTTGAAAGGGCTTCACCGTGGGCAGGTTTTGCAGGTATGAAGCGTCAGAAAAGACTCCAAAACATGACAAAGTGAAAAGCAGGAGCTTCTTTCTGATCCTAAATCAAAGGATGTAAAGTCTGCAGATGAAAATATCATCTCTAACATGTCATGATGTTCATGTTTCTACATTCAGGATCCTGTTTTTATTGAGTCCAATCAGCTGATCAAACAAGTCCTTTTCATTCTTTGTTCAACTGATGAAGACTTTAATACTCACATCAATAATTAGGATTGTTGGACTTCTCTTAGATTGTACAGATGAACTTTGTGACTTCAGGTTTGTTGCTGATTGAGCTAACTGCAGCAGATATTCCTGTCTGCTTCTTTTGGATCAGTGGATTTGTAAAGACGTCTACACTCACACTTTTTTTTTTTTTGGTGGCGGATCCAAATGTTGTTTTCCACAAATGTATGTACAGATGAGGTTCAGTGAGGTTTGATAGAAGTGTATTAATAATCACAGGGATTTGTAAAAGTGGTTTTATTTTTGGGACACAGCTGAGATTCTGCTGAAGTGAACTGATTGTGTAAGTGAAGTCAACCTGTACCTAAAATCATCCAATAAATCAAAGTGTGTCTTTAACAGCACCGTGTCTGTCCTCACTTTCAATCCATCAAACTTTATTTATAGAAAACCTTTCATACAAAGCTACGGTGGCCCTGAAGGCCAATAGTGATACATCAACACACAAACATTTAACTGAGCCTTTCTCACCTTAAATTGTGCACATTATAAACTTTTTTGTTTTTTTGAGAAGTTGCTCATCACTGATCTTTGTTCCTCTTTTATCCTCAAGGTCTGTTAGGCTCCTCGTCTCGGCTGAACCAGTCAAGCTACATCTCGTCCTACGTCACCCTGAGGAGAGGCCCGGGGAGCTCTGCAGCCAGGGTGAGTCAAGATCAAGTCAATACTCGACTCAACTTTATTTATATACCACCTTTCATACATAAAAACATGCAACCCAAAGTGCTTCACAGAATAACAGAGACAGAAAACAACAGTAATGGTAAAATTATAAAAGACATGATTAGAAATAAAATACTTAAAAATAAAATCAACACAGTAAAATTAATAAATTAAGTATGAGTGGAAAGAAAGGTTAAAAATAAGGTTGAATTAACAAAATCAGATGAACACAAGAAATAAATAGATAAATAAATAATTATTTTTTTATAAATAAGATAAATAAATATAAAAACAATGATTAAATTAATAATGATAATAGAAATAATAATAATACAGACATATAGTACAATACAGGGAGGGATAGACCGTCTTGTATTGATATTCATGCATGTATGAACAGTTTGAAGTGTTACTGACAATCAATCTTTATTTAAATAGCACCAAATCACAACAAACGTTCTCCTCAGACTCTTTCCAAACAGAGCAGGTCTAGACCGTACTCTATGTTCTATTATTAACAAAGACCCAACATCAAGACCCGATCAGATCCAGTCCCATCTTATAGACAGGACTCAGTCTGATCTCATCTTAATCCACCATGAGCAGAGCACTTTGCAGCATTTATCAATTTAAGGCCAAATTCCACCAGATCTGTGTCCGGTCCGTCTCCTAGTCAGTCTGTTAACTTCCACTGGATCCACTCCGTTGCGTCCCGGCTGCGTCTCTGACTCAGTAGGTCGCAGCCCTCCGGATCAAATACACAAGACTTGTATTCTTGACGCCTGAGCACGACGCATCAATTCAGCACAGAGCAGATGGAGCGGGACAGGAAGTCAGGCACTCAAACAAAATGAAAACATCCGGTTAATTTTCAGAATAAAACTCTCTGTGTTATCGTTAGAGGTTTTCAGAGGCTGATAAAGACAACATGGGCGAGGAGAGGAGGAGCAGAATCCTTGATTCATTGATTGCCACGGGAAAACCTCGGTCACATGACTCCAGCTGTCCGGCGGTCCTGCTCTGTGCCACGTTCCGAAAACGCAATTGGTGGACAAGGATCTGGTGGAAGTCCCGTGTTACGGTGGCAAGGATAAACTTCCTTTAACAGGCAGAAACCTCCAGCAGGACCAGACTCATGTTAGACACACATCTGCTGAGACCGGGGTTGAAAAGAGGAGTAGAGGAGATTAACAGAGAGAGAGATGACTGTTCTCAGTTTCTCTCTTACCATTTTTTTTACACTTGATATCTTGTACATTTTGATATCCAACATTTTTGGACATTTATTCTCCTCTTTTCTTGTTTCTTGCTCACGGCCTTCGTCGTCTCATAATACAATAAAACTGAACTTCTTCTAATTGGCACAAAATCTACATTAAACGAACTCCATAATTTCTCTATTCCCATCGACAACTCGCCCCTCTTCCCCTCCCCTCAGGTTAGGAGTCTGGGTGTCATCCTCGACAGCACCCTCTCCTTCACCTCCCATATCAACCACGTCACCCGGTCTGCCTACTTTCACCTCCACAATATTAGCCGTCTCCGTCCTTCACTCACTCCCCACTCCACTGCCACTCTGTTCACAGCCTCGTCACCTCCCGTTTGGACTATTGCAACTCCCTTCTGTTTGGTCTCCCCCCACAAAACCCTCCATAAACTTCAACTGGTTCAAAACTCAGCCGCCCGTATCATCACACGCACCGCCTCCATCCACCACATCACACCCATCCTGCAACAGCTCCACTGGCTCCCCATCACACACCGGATCAACTACAAAATACTTCTCCTCACCTTCAAATCCAAACACAACCTCGCCCCTCCATATCTCTCTGACCTCCTCCATACTGCCACACCCGTCCGCACCCTCAGATCCTCCTCCTCCATCCACCTCACTGTCCCCCCTGCTCGGAGCAGAGCCTTCAGCTGCTCTGCTCCCCAGCTCTGGAACTCTCTCCCACCTGACCTCCGCAACACTGACTCACTCCCACACTTTAAATCCAAACTCAAAACCCATCTGTTTAAACTGGCTTACTCCATCTGACCACAACTCCTCTGTCCATTCACTTAAAACGTTTGTTGTTTAAACTCTGTTTGTTTTAATGTTGTAAGGTGACATTGAGTGCCAAGAAAGGCGCCTATAAATAAAATGCATTATTATTATTATTATTATTATAATCCTGATCTGTTTCTCCTTTCTCATTCTGTCTGATGTCCCCTCTCTTATGTCCGTCCCATCCTCTTTCCAATCCTCTCCCTGTCCCTCTCCTCCTCCTTCCAGTCTCAGCAGGAGAGACCAAAGAGTGCCTTTGAGCGTCTGTCATCGCCCACCGAAGCCCAGCAGCTCCCGAGCGTCCAGCTTCGGGGCCGGATGACGGCCGAGGAGCAGCTGGAGCGGATGAAGCGTCACCAGAAGTCCCTGGTCCGCGAGCGCAAGAGGAACCTCAGCCAGGGCGAGCGCTCCTGCGCGGGCCTCTCCACCTCCACCGTGGCCACCCAGCGCTCCTCCTCCTCCTCCAGGCTGCCCTCTAACACCTCAGATCCTCCGGGCTCCGTACGTTACCCCACTTCCTCACGCAGCAGCAGCAGCAGCAGACACAGGGAGCACCACCTGCACCACCACTGCTGCTATGCCACCCTTCAGCCCCCGGCCACATAATAACCTAGCGGGAAAGCTAACACGCTAGCACTAACTAATGTGTGGGACTGAGTGTGGCTGGTTAGCGAGCTTGGTTAATGCTTTAAGAACACTGGGAGACTAAATGAGCACAGGAGATTACGGGAAAGGTTTGGCTAGTCTTGGACTGGAACAGAGTCGCTCCCTGTTTATTTTTTAAAAAGTTGAGGGGTCATTTAACCCCTTGTTACCACTGCCCCCCCCCCACCTCCCTCCCTCCCCTCGGTGGGACCTCACTGACACAATTCTGAATGTAAATCCATTAAGAAAAGGAGGGAAAGGGAGGCATCACTCTGCCTTCCTTTCTCTGTTTTTATCACAAAAAGTAGAGCCCATTTATGTGCATCGACATACCGTGTACTCGTACACTTTTATTTATTTACTGAGGGATATTTTCAGTATACAACTGTACAGTTATATTTTGTAGAGATTTGGTATATAGAGCTTATGATGAGTAGACGTGACGGAGAGAGAAATATATAAAGAATAGTCAGGTCGATGCAACGGAAGAGGCAACGCTAGTGGCACAAAATCATGATCACACCTCCCTCCTTTCTTTTCGTCAAATGAAATCCAAGTGCCTTGTTTTGCTGACGATCTTTTTTGCCTTTTACCTCCTTAATCAACATCGTGATTAATCATGTTTGAAGTGTGCATCTCCACCTCTGGATCGCGGAGACGATGCAGGAGCGAGCTTTCAGGTTGTTTCTCTGTGTGTGAGAGCACAGCGCTGCTTTTTCCAGGAACACTTTGACATTCGAACGACGTTCACTTTTTGTGCTCATTGGTTTCACGCTAACAATGCTAACTGAGTGAAACAAAGAAAGAAAAAAGAAAAAAAAGAGTTGAAAATGTCAAAGTCTTCCGTTAACATGTATGTGGATTACAGACTAACACACTCGTAACTGGACTGCTGTGAGCTCTGTGATCAGACTACATTTCCCATGAATCCTTGAAATCAAATGTCCCTGTTACAGTGAGCAATACATAGTCTGTACCTGTCTTCTTTTAATGCATATATAACCACAAAGGCCAGAGCATATTTTATTTTCTCTACTCCACCAGCATCAAACGTGTTTACACCATTTTATATTTGATTAACATCCTCATTCAAACGGCCTTTTCTTGTACAGACGACAAGGTTGTTTCCATCGTTTGACAGCGATGGATTTCTGCATTGCCACATTTTGAGACGGGAAGAGAATCCATACTCATTCTTGAGTACTATAAAATATTAAAGTGGCCTAAGCTGTGCTGTTTTATGCATCATAAATACACTAGACAGGCTGAAATGCAATAAAATACGTACAAACAAGGAGTGGACAACTTTGTCACGACTGACATCGGACTTCCACCAAAATCCGTGTCCAGTCCGCGGCTCCGTGCTCTCTCGTCTGCTTCGTGCTTCTCAGAGAGTGTGTGTTTGCAAGAGTCTCTGCACTATCTGTCCCCCCCTTGATCACCCCCTCCTACCTGTGCATCAGGCAGAGGGAGGATGGAGACTAGAGAGAGCTGAGCTGCATGTAACATGCACTTTAAACCCAGTAGAGGGTGCCACTGTGGATCTGTTGCAAGAGGTGCATTTGGACCAGAAGTTTTTGGGGACTTTAAGCGGCCAGAACTACTCTTCTAGGAACTGATTGAATTGAAATACGATCTGGTGATAACACATATATAGTAAGATCCCAAATAACAAGCGCTAAATTGCGTGTGCAAACAAAAAACATAGACGCAAAAACACCAACCGCAATCGGTTTCAGGTTTGATAATGAGTGCTAAATGATTATGTTTGCATCTCCTCTTCCCAGTGTTTTGCGCGTTCTGATAATCTGCATGTCTTCTGCATATTCATGTCGGCAAACACGCTAAATTGATTGCGCATGCTATTTTGCTCATTTGACAGACGCAATCCTCGGTGCACCCGGTTAGTACATCAGCTTTGCACTGTACAAAAGCTTTGACTTTTAGCGTCCAGAACTACTCTTATGGGAACTGAATGGTTCCTGTGGCCCCATTGTTGTCTGTGTTTCGGCCGCGGGCTGATCCGGGACGATCATGCAAATTAGGCCGATGACGCATGGAGGAAAAAATATGAGCGGCATCTTTATTAATAAGACATTGCAACTGGGATTACAACCAGATCTGTGTCCGGTTTGTCTCTGATCCACCACTGCGGTCCGGCTCTGTTCTCTCTCGTCCGTCAACGCCCACCGGTTAAGTTTTTTACGTAGCACAGAGCAGGACCGCCGGACATCTGGAGTCATGTGACCGAGGTTTTCCCACGGTAATTACTGAATCAAAGATTCAGATTCCTCCTCCTCTCCTCATCCAAAGATATATTTTTGGGCTTTTCGCCTTTGTTGATAGGACAACTGAAGAGAGACAGGAAATGTGGGGAGTAGAGAGCGGGGAGAAGACATGCAGTAAATGGTTGACTGGCCCGGAGTCAAATCGGCGACCTCTGCGACGAGGACTATAGCCTCTTTACGTGGGGCGCTTAGACCACTCGGCCACCAGCTCTTGTGCCTCCTCTATGTTGTCTTTCTGGTCCTCTGAAAACCTCTGACCTGTTGACTCCAGGTCTGGCTCCGCTCATCATGACGGTTTGTTGTTGTAGTTAAGTGAAATACGATCTGGTGATAACACAGAGAGCCAAATCTACTAAGATCCCAAATAACGAGCACTAAATTGCGCGTGCAAACAAAAAAATATAGACGCAAAAAAACACTGACCGCAATCGGTTTCAGGTTTGATAAATCACATTGCGGGTGCTCAATGATTAATTTTGCGTCTCCTCTTCCCAGTATTTTGGGCTTTCTGATAATCTGCATGTAAGGCAAACAGGCTAAATGGATTGCGGGTGCTATTTTGCTCATTTGACAGTCACAATCCTCGGTGCACCCGGTTAGTTCATCAGCTTTGCACGCTGTCAAGTTTGCACGTGTTTTTATACACGTAAAGCTGATGTAGATCAGGCCCAGAGTGTTTTATTCTGAAAATTAACCAGGTATTTTCATTTTGTTTTTGTGCCTGACTTCCTGTCCCGCCCCATCTGCTCTGTTGAGATTAACGCATCGTGCCGTCCCGCAAAAATAGAAGTCTTGTGTATCTGATCCGGAGGGCACTGCTGGAATGCAACAGAGTAGATCCAGTGGAAGTTAACACATTGACTAGAATAGAAACCTATCAGATCTGGTGCCGTGACGAATCGGAGACGGACTTGACACGGATCCGGTTGAATTTGGCCGTGAGACAGCGTCAGTGCAGTCGCAGTATTTGAGAATTTTTTGCAAGACACCACACCAGAGATGTGTTTGTTCCCGGCCTGGCTGTCCACTCCTTGTTTCTCAGACGAGTATTAATGTTGAAAGCTTTTCGCCATACTGCTTTTACCCTTCCAGAGCTACGTACAATATATCAGATCAAAGAGAAAATAGATCCAGGAGGTTGAAGAGTAGAAATATAGTAGAGATCTTAGAGAAGTGAACTGCTAATCACAACCTAATTCTGTGTCATTTGAGAAGCAACACTCAACTCTTTCCCCTTTTTCTTTTCTATCATGTAGAGATTTGCACTCGACAATAAAGAGTTTCTTGCTTCTGATCGATCTCGGCTCTCTTCTTCCTAATCTGGTGGTGTTTGGTGGTTTTTTGGGGGGGGGTTGATTCTGTGTGTTTCTGCATGGTTTCTCTTTCCTTTCTCTCCTGCCACTGATTCTCCTGAGCACACCGAGGCATGGGATGCAGTGTTTCTCAGAGCATGTGAACACACCCACAAATCAGACCTTGCTGAAGCTGCTGGAGGGGAGAGGATGCATGCATGGCTTTGATGCTCCCTTGGATGATTACTCACAAGTACCTCTCACCACACACTCACCTCACACAAAGACATCATGTCAAGCTAGTGAAGGAGGGGTCAGATTATCTTTGTTGATGCAGAATGAGCGGGAGTAGAAGGAGCAGGCTGTGCTTTGAGTGTTATTACAGTTCCTAGAAACACAGATACAAGACATGTGGAGAGTGGAAATCTACTGATACATTTGGGACTCCTTCCTCTGTCCTTCCACTGTTCCTTACGGGCTCTTTGGTACATCTATTAACCAAGCCAACCTCCAAGGAAGCTCATGCAGAAGTGCTAAAAACTGCAGTTCATCGAGTGCCCACTAGGGGCTGGCTGCGGAAACACCGGACACCACATACACATCAATTCAATGAAGACGATCTTTACAGCAGAAATAAACACGTTTGCAGCCTGGTTCAAAAAACAAGTGTAGTCTGAATAGCTCATACAAGCTTTGCCCAAATAAGGGAGTGCCTGACTTGATTGACAGGCGGGCACCCTGTAGCTGTTAGCGAAGAACCTAAAGGCCCGCCTCTTTACTTCACGCTAGCTCGGACGACGTTAGGTTGAGTTCAGCATTTCCAATATGGCACCCGCTGACAATCGGCCTCAGAAACAGAGGGGTGGCGTCAGAGATACTACGTCCGATACAGTGATGTTAACCCTTGATGATTTTAAGACATCAGGGCTACAATGAGCAATTCTTCTCATCAGATTGTTTTCTTTAAATTAATCTTTTAGCAGGCCAAAGATGCTTCTTGTTTTTGTCCAAAAAAAACCAAAACATATTGCTTTTTTAACCTTCCTGTTATGTTGCGGGTCAAATTGACCCTTTTTAAAGTCTATTTTAGGCAATATATGCCTTCGAAACCAGCTAAATGCAGCATAAAAATCTGGGCAGCATGTGACAGAAGGCAAGGCAAGGCAGCTTTATTTGTATAGCGCATTTCCTACACGAGGGCAACTCAGTGTGCTTTACATTAAAACATTAAAAGCATTGGAGACATTCAGACAAGCATAACAGAACACAATTCAAATGACATATAATAAAACAGAAAATAAAAGGAAAGTTAGAAATATATTAAAAATTACATTAAAATTTGCATTTAATGTGAGTTAAAATAAGCTAAAATAGGACAGAAGGGGTCTTGTGTTAATTTATCAACTTCACTTCATTAAAAAAAAAAAAAGAATCAAAAATCTATGTCATGTAAAACTATTGTATTTATATTTAGTGCTTTCCAATGTACATTTAAAAAAGTTTTAAAGGTGACATATCACGCTTTTTTCATCAATATATATTGGTCTAAGAGGTCCCCAAAACATGTCTTTAAAGTTTATGCTCAAAAAAACACTTTGAAATCAGATTTTGGTCTGCCTGAAAAACCCTCTTCTTCAGTCCTCCTCAGAACAGTCTGTTTTCTCTCTGACCACGCCCCCTCAGGAAGTGGATGTGCCTCGGCTGTCCAGCACGTTGATCTAATGTTTACATGTTGGCTGAATATACACGGCTGCTCAGAGATCACGTTACTTCAACCCTCTGAATCTGATCCAGAATCTGACCCTGATGGAGAGGCGCCTGTAGCAGGACCTTTCTGAAGGATTGGTCACAGATTTGGTGTTTCTTGTTGTTTTATTTATCAGTATGTCGACGTGTGTCTTGGTACACAGCTACGAACATGTAGCTATGTGGCTATGCTAACTAGCGCTAGCACTTATCCACGATAAGTAAAAATCATCCACTAGATCTTCAAATCTGCAGACGTGGGGAGTAAAACCGACCTCTACCAGAAAGGCAGCAGGACCTTTCTGAAGGATTGGTCACAGATTTAGTGTTTCTTGTTGTTTTATTTATCAGTATGTCGACGTGTGTCTTGGTTCACAGCTACGACATGTAGCTATGTAGCTATGCTAACTAGCGCTAGCACTTATCCACGATAAGTAAAAATCATCCACTAGATCTTCAAATCTGCAGACGTGGGGAGTCAAACCGACCTTTGTGTTTATTAAGACAGCCTACAACTAGCATGCCTCCCTCCTAAGCTCCTTGTTAGCACACATTTGTGCAGGTAATGAAAAACGGAGGAGGGATTCAGTATTATTTTATACAGTCTATGGGCTGAACAAGCTCCGAGCTCTGACTCCGTGACAGACCGGATATTGTTGTTACGTAACAAAAACACGGAAGTCTGAAACGGCTCGTTTCACACACATTTACAGAAAGGTGGAGAAATCAGAACAGGGGCAGAATGGATTTTTTTCATTCTCGGGGGGTTTGTAGACAGGGACACATATTTCAGGTAGAGAACCATTATAAAGTCCATTTTGCATGATATGTCACCTTTAACATTAATTTAAATGAAAAACGAGAGAGTTATCCTCATTGAGTCATGATCTGTGAGAATTAAAGAACACCAATGGACTAAATCTTGATTTAAATGGTTAGTAATGGAGTTAAAAATTTGATTAAAAATATTTTTTTGGGGGTTCTGACACTTTTGGATAATTGAATATGCCCCGGGTCAAGTTTGACCCAAGAGCATTATTGCTGTTCCAGGGAAACGAACATAACAGGAGGGTTAATCATTAAAGACAGGGAACACATTTTCAGTATCAGTACGTTCTTCTTGAATGCATCGTCTTTTAATTCTCAGTTGAATAACTGATTAATCAACTAACAGATCCTGCTCTTAAAAACCTCCTGCAGTGTGTGATCCTTAAAGGGACAGGTTGTTTTTTTGAAGTAGGGTTGTATGAGGTACTAAATTTTCTCAAGTACTGCATACAACTACAACAAGGCACTGACTTTTGATACCTAATTGTACAAATGTCAAGAAAAATCTGACCTGAAGCCACTTAGTGTAGAACATCAGACAGGGGTGAGGGTATTTAGTTGACATAGAAATGTGTTTCATTTGCAGCAACATTAATAGCTTCAAATCAATTCCCCATTTATATCACATCTAGAAATATGATATACTGATATCTTGAATGTCACCAGGCCACCTGTGTAACCCTGACTCCTCCTCTCCCCAGGTGTTTGATTGGCAGGAGGAGCGACCCGTGGCAGAGGGTCAGAGCGATGAAGGGCGGAGTCAAGTGAAAGAGAGAGGGAGGTTCCAATCAGACGAGTGGGTGAAAGTGAAGGCGCACATACGAGAGGTGGACGTGGAGCCTCTGGAATTCAACCTGGATATCAGCCGAGAGGTAGACACACACACGCACACACACACACACACACACACAAACACATACACACTCTGATTGGTCAAAACCCCTTGACTACGGTTATTAACTTTCACTAACATGAGCAACACCAGAGGCAAACTGATCACACGTCATGTCAAATCAATCCGCAGTAATGAGATCCGGCACATTTAGCCTCTGCTTGTTGACACCATAGACTGTAAGGTGAGGTAAAACTGTTAGCTTCTGTTAGCATCACAACAATGTGGCTAAAACACTAGTTCATGTTAGCAAACTAAATCAGCAGGCTAACTCATAAAATACTCTTTTAATTTATGTTCCTGAAAACACGTTTGGACAAGACACTCCACTTCACATCGGGGTCTTGTCTCACCCTGTCGGGATTCTATTTCCCATAATCAACCAATCAATCAAGCTTTATAACATCAAGAGGATCAGACCCTACCTGACAGAACACGCAACACAGCTCCTGGTTCAGGCTCTTGTAATGTCACGCATTGACTACTGCAACTCTCTACTGGCAGGCCTCCCTGCATGCACAGTTAAACCTCTGCAAATGATCCAGAATGCAGCAGCAGTACATCTGGTCTTCAACCAGCCTAAGACAGCTCATGTCACTCCCCTGCTCATTTCACTACACTGGCTTCCAGTTGCAGCTCGCATCAGATACAAAACTCTAATCATGACTTACAAAGCATTCACCAAAACTGCTCCAGTTTACCTGGAACCCCTCATCCAGTTCTACTGCCCTTCTCGCCCGCTACGCTCAGCCTCTGAAAGGTGCTTAGTGCTTCCAGCACACAAGGCCTCAAAATCAAAATCACTAGCTGGACTCTTCTCTTCTGTTGCCCCTAAATGGTGGAATGAATTGTCCAACTCCATTCGATCTGCAGAGTCCCTCTCTACTTTCAAAAGACAGCTAAAGACCCAGCTCTTTAAGAAGCACTATGCACTTAGCTAGACTGTTCTCCACTGTTGTCCCCAGTGGCAGATCATGTCTTCCAGCTACAGTTGACTCGCACTGTCCTGCTCTACTCTGGGAATCTGTGTTCAGGTCTGGAGTGACCCAGCACTTGGTACTTTGGTCATTATTGTGGTGATGTTAATTGTTGATGATGACAATGGAAGGTCTTAAATTGTTTGGTTGCTTCATTGTAGATGTTCCTTATTTACTTTTGTGCATTGCCTTTACTCTGCTTGGCAGTACCTGCACCCAAATTGACTTGAAGCACTTTGTTACTCTTACTGATCTTATTTCCTCTTGTCTAGATCTTTGCTTGTGTTTTTCTTGTTCTCGTATGTACGTCACTCTGGATAAAAGCGTCTAATAAATGACATTGTAACATTGTAACATTTATAGATCACCTCTCATACAAATCAAATGCACTTCAAAGTGCTTTAAAGCGACTGAAGAAAATCAGAAGTGGATTTAAATGGATTTAGAAGTAGAGACTAATACACACCAATTGTATACAAATGTATATAAATAAACAACAAAGATAATAGTTCAGAAATAAGTAAATAAACAATAAAACATGACTAGTTAAGACAATAAAAAAGGTAAATATAAAAGTCTAAGCTAAATAAAAAAATATATAAATAAGTAAATAAATAAATAAAAGCGACATAAAGTAATATATTATATGAAGTTAGAAATTAAAAAAAGAAAACATACATACATAAAAGTGAGACTAAATAGATGGGTCTTTAATTTATTGTAAAAAGTCTTTAACATCATAAGTGATCTTCTTTGTGCGTACATGAGAAGTTTGTTTTAGCTGAAAGGTTCAAGGCCTGTTAATTGATCTGCCAATAATCTGCAGAGTGACCTAATATTATCTCCACTTGAATAGAACCACTTCAAAAACTTCAGAACACTACACACAGTATTCAATACACAATAAAACACTGCTGACTATGACTCTGTTCAACCTGCAGCTGGCCAAACCTCAGAAAGTCTTCATCCCAGAGCGCTACATAGAGTCCGACTCCGAGGAGCCTCTGAGTCCAGAGGAGCTGGAGGAACGTTCCCGCCGGGCCGAGCGCATCAAGAACCTGCTGACCAAATCCAGGTAGTGTTGAGGTTGCATCGCTGCTTCTGTTTGTGTTGACATGTTTTCTTAGGATGGATAAGTACGCAAAGAGCAGATGGATGGAGTTCAATATTTAGTGTCTTTATGCTTCATTATACAAACGTATGCACTGATATACAACAGAGTTAAAAATGTCTGCCCGCTGTCTAGGGTTTTTCATATCACAAGATGAATTCAAGGCCTTAGTTGAAGTGCATACATTGTTGTATCAGATGCAAACAACTCATATTAAAGTCAACAAATGACCAGAATACAGATTTCAAAGCCCAGTGAAAATGATTCAAATGTCCAACTTACATACGCCAAACTTTTAGGATCAAAGAAGGTTCTTTTGTGAAAGTCCTGTGGTATTTAATCTGTGCTCTAAGGTAGCCAAGGGTCTTGAAAAATATTGTAAAATTTCCAATTCTTAAACAACCATCCTTACTTTTATTTTACAATGACTCTGCTCTCAGAGATGAAACCAGATTGGCCTTAAGGAAAATTGTATTTTACATATTACAACCTTGATCTTTAAATTGGTTTAACTACTTCAGAGATATCGCTCTTAGAGAAAGATCATTGTCTGTAATTCATAAGGCTTGAGATCTCTTTATTGCTTCTCTCTTAAATCCACCTCTTCTTGAAAAACTATTAATGGTGTTTTTATTGATTTTTTAAATTTGTATATATGTTTTTCAATTTTTAAAATGTGAAACCTACACGCATGAGCTATCCTATAACCCCCCCCCCCCCTTTTTTTTTAATATATTGCATGTAGTGTTTTTTATTTCATTATTTGTTTATTTGTATTTTATTCTATTTTTTGTTTACTTTATTTATTCATTTTATTGTTTGTTTTTTTTATTAATTTGTTTATTTTATTTTATTTATTTATATATTTATTTAATTTTTTTATTTTATTGTATGTATTTGTTTATTTTATTTTATTTATTGATTTGTTTTATTTTATTTTATTATATGTATTTGTTAGTTTTTTTATTATTAATTTATTTTATTTGATTTATTGATTTTTATTTGATTTATTGATTTGTTTTATTTTATTTTATTATATGTATTTGTTTGTTTTTTTATTATTAATTTATTTGATTTGATTTATTGATTTTTATTTGATTTATTTTTATTTCAAATGAACGTACGAATGTGTTCCCCTGTGTCACCCCTCTTTAATTTACTAATTCATTCTCTGTCATTAAAAAGAAACAACACAAAATGATCACAAAAAAAAGTTTGTTCCTTCAAGACTAGCTCAAGTGTTTTCTCTGAATCCACTGGTTTAAAATCCGGTGTTTTGTGTCCACAGTGTTCAGAACATCCAGCCGTCTGCACCGCTCGACTTCGGTGAGCTGGACTCGGCTCTGCACCAGCAGGAGAGGATCATGAACGTGTCCCAGGCTCTGGCGTCTGAGGCCTCACGCAAGAGCAAACTGGTCGCAGGTCAGTTTCCTGTTCCTGATGTTAGCATCATTAACCCTCCAGCTTCTCTGTAGATTCACACACACAGAATTTGAGCTCCCTGTCCTGAGCTGAACCCACCTGACCTTCATTTAAAGCAAGTAAGCCTTAAATAAGCCAACAGAACATGGCCTTTAAACTCAACTGTGCTCCAGTTATTCCTCACAAAGACACATGGTGGTGCAGTAGTTCTGTTCATACTTCTACACAGATTTTCAGGAGTGTCTAACCCTCTGTGGTCTTTAAACAAAGCTGGTCTCTTAACACATTCTCATGCCGCTGTGATGAAGTGGTCTAAGCTTGGCAGGAAACATTACAGTGCCATGACATGACTTGTCTGTCCCTGGTGTGCAGGAGAGTGAGTGGCAGGAGAATCCGTGAGCATTTCTGATCCAGGTATATCTGCTGTGTCACTCTGTGGGGTGTGCTGTTCATCGTGGTCGTTGTGTTTCTGTGTGTCTCTATAAACTGTGAAGTTTGGGCCAGGTCTGTGCACAGATTGTAGACTCTGTAAAGTTTGACATAATACAAAGGTGGGAACTGAAAAAGTAAAAGTCACCCTGATTGGAAACCGTCTTCATAGAAACAAGTCTGTGCTCAGTCCTGGCTCCTTTTGTTTGGGTGTCAGTGAAGCTCTGGTAAGGGGCTGCGTTGTTGAAGTGTGGTGGTCTTCAATGTGAAAGGTGGTGTTTGGTGAAGGTTGTGTGCTTCCTTAATATTAAAAAAAAAAACAGGGATGCATGATATATATTGAGCAAATTATGTTTATTACTCCAGTAATAACACTTTGTTGAATAAAACCAACAGGTAAAAGAGTCTGTCATGAAGGGATTAAAAGGCCTATGAAGAGATCAGGCATAACCGTTGACTTTTGGCACCAGCACGCCGTTTATTCTGATAGAACAGAATAATTTCAGGTCACTTCTGTGTTAAGAAGCTCCAGCAAATTCAAAAACACAGGAAGAAAACGTTGCTGTCTTTTAACATGTTACACCACGGAGGGAACAATGGGTGAATCCCAAAGCTCTAACATTCCATCTTTGCGTCCTCCACTTGAGTCTTAGTATCTCCCACCAGAGATGCGAGGAAATGAGAGGAGAGGAGAGAGGAAACGAGGAGATTTGTATTTAGAGAAATGAGACGTCCTTTCCTCCAGAGCGTCACATGTAGCGACGTCAGTTTGTGATGGTGGCTTGAACAGCTGTTTGTGTCTGCACACATGTTCACTGTACTAACTCTGATACATATAAACACTAACAGAGCTCTGTCTCTGCGTTTAACATGTTTAACACACACCTTATTTCTGAAATCATTTATTTAATAATTAAATAAGATCAATAAATGTTAAAGCAATGATTAAATTAATAATGATTAAAATAATAATTAAAATAATTGAAATAATAAAGCAGTCCAGGGCTAAAAATAAATTACTCCAAATTAAAAGCTAGATTAAAAAGATAAGTCTTAAGTTTACTTTTAAAAATACTCAGAGAGCTCGCTGTTTTAAGAGTTCCACAGCTTAGGGGCGTAAAAACAGAAAGCTCTCTCTCTTTGAGTGAGACACAGGAGGAACATTTCAAAGGGAAGCATTTGAGGACCTCAGTGGTTGGGCTGGAACATAAAATGACAGGAGATCAGTGATGTATGGAGGAGCAAGGCTGTTAAGAGCTGAGAGTGGAGGTCTGCTGAGAGTGGAGGTCTGCAGCTGGACTGTCTTGCTCAGATCAGTGATTTTCAACCACTGTGCCGTGACAGATCGTAATGGTGTGCCGTGGGACATTTCCAATTTCACTTCATATACTGCAAATAATTTGCCATGTAGTGCGTCTGTGCCTGCAGTGTGGTGACTGGAAGAGTAATTCAATACTCATCCACGTACTGACCTACTCTACCCATCCACTGGGTGGCAATAAAGAACACTAATGACCTTGTTAATTTAAGACAACAGAATTAATGAAGCTCGCGTGAGGTGTATGTGACAAGATGTAGGCGCACAACGGCAATGGATAAATATTCAAAAAGGAAAAATGAAAACTCCAAACAGGGCCCTTGATAAATTCTAACCTGGATGAAGAGTGTAATATGGGCGGTGGAAAAAGCAACTTTTATGAGAAAGAACTACATCTGTGTCTGAGAGAGTTCTCAAAGCTAGCTACTTAGTAGCTGAACACGTTGCCAAATCAAAAAAGTCACACACTTTGGCAGAGACATTAATACTACCCGCAAAAGCCCTGACACAGTTAAAGAAGTAGCCAAAGTCCCTCTCTTAGATAAATAGATTCACAAATTGAGAGACTAAATGTGTCATTTTGTAACACTTTTGGTTGGTGGTGTGACTCAGGATTTTTTTAATGTAAGAAATGTGCCTTGGCTCAAAAAAAAGGTTGAAAAACACTGGCTTAGATGCTGGAAGGGGTTCATTCTAGAATCAAACCACTAGATGTCGCTAATACTCCTATTTCTACACACTGCACCTTTAACTCAGCAGTTAAAGCTTGTGCCTCCACATACAGAGGCAGTGGCTGCAGGTTTGATTCCAATCCTTAGCTGTATGTCTTGCTCTCTCTCTCTCTCTTCAGCTGTTCTGTCAAATAAAGACAAAACTGCCCCAAAAAAATAACCCAAGAAAAATGTGACTCAAACTTTCTCTGCAGTCCAAGCGAGACAGCAAAGACGTTTCAACACGGCTTTAAAATCCTTTTGAACTCTAAAAGCCGTGGCAGAGATCGGCTGGTGTTTTGGTTTAAACAGCGACCCTGTTAACTGGAGACTTTCAGCCGGATGCATCCCTCATAAACGTCTTTAGACGATCATTAAATATCTGATGAGGATATTGAATCTTAAAACTCCCTCTGTGTTTCAACAGCTGTGTAAACTCCACAAACACTGACACGTTCAGCTGAAGGTCTCCAGTTTACAGGGTCACTTTTA
Organism: Notolabrus celidotus; assembly: GCF_009762535.1. NCBI lineage: Eukaryota > Metazoa > Chordata > Actinopteri > Labriformes > Labridae > Notolabrus > Notolabrus celidotus. The sequence goes on along the minus strand of NC_048277.1, from coordinate 35,421,570 downwards.
AAACCGGAACACCGGGAGAGACGTGTTCACTGTCAGGCTGAGAGAAGACTACTGTTACAAGCTGCTAAATCAAGAGAATCACAGCTTCTTCTTTTGAAAAGTACACACACATACAAATAAAGATAGAACAAATAAAAACTAATGAAAGAAAGAGAAATCAAGTGAATCACAGATGGAAAAAACAATGACTGTGAATGGTTTTTGGAAAAATTTGAAAAAAAGTATTGCAAATTTTTTTTTGAAAAAAAAATTGAAATTGAAAAAAAAAAATTGAAAAAAAAATTTGGACAAGAAAAAATTTGAAAAAAAAAAAGTTGGATTTTTTTTTTTGAAAAAACAATAATTTGAAACATTTAAAAAAAAAAAAACAATTTGACAAAAAAGTTGACTTGGTTCCTGTCAAAAAATAAATGTTCCTGAAATTTGAAATTGTGCTCCAAAATTAGAAAAACATGAAAAAAAGTGAAAATTTTGCACCTGCTGTTAAAAACATGGAAAAAGCAATGAATGAATCAACACGTGAGAGGAGATAAGCGCGAGTAGCAAAGACTTTTCATTCACGGTGGGCTGAGAGAAGACTACTGTTACAAGCTGCTAAATCAAGAGAAGATAGAACAAATAAAAACTAATGAAAGAAAGAGAAATCAAGTGAATCACAGATGTGTGTGATGTTATTGTGGACGGCGGGCGGAATAAAAACACTGCGGTTAATCTACCAATCAGATACATTCAGCATTGCAGGCTCTGGCCCCCAAAAGCCCCAGGGCTTTTTAGGGGGGAGATTATCTACCCCTGAACTAAATTTAGACCCTGGGACCTGGTTGAAATGCACGTAGTTCCAGGGTAAAGTTCCTCCGGTTGCCTCAAACGTCTCCCTTCCTTTGAACCCTTTGATGCAGACTGCAGATGTGTTAGCACCTGTAATATCCTGACAGCACTGATGTCTTTGCTTTGTTTCCCTCTGTTTAGCTAAAGCGGCTGCAGAGCACTGACCCCGCAGGATCGACCAAACAGAGGAGGAAGGATCCGCTCAGATTTCAAACCCACTGACTCGCCTTTAACAAATCACTATTTTGAGAACGAGACACTTAATGTAATGTTTGATTCATGCTTTCCTAATGGAATCAAGTTTTCTTGCTTCTGCACTCACACTGCAAACTCAGCAACAGTAATTTATAACACAACTGAATCGTTTGTTTTAACACTGCAGTAACTGTTTTAGCCGTCTGCTCTGCATTTTTACGAGTTTTTAACAGAAATGAGATGAAAAGCCAAAGCAGAAGTGCAAAGTAGGAATGTTTGGATGTTAATCTTCTATTTATTATTTACACTTTTTTTGCTTGACATGTTTCTTCAATTTCTACCGTGCATTTCCTGACTCTGCCACTCAATGATCATGTCCTGTCAATCAACTCAAATATTACACTTTAATAAGAATGATGAAAACATGGACACAGTGAAGTCATTGTAAGAAATAAATATTTGATAAAACATTTTCAAATATTTTGTGTCTGTTTCATTTCATTATTTGCAGAATAAAGACATACATTACTCACACTTACAGTATCTCACAAAAATGAGTACACCCCTCGCATTTCTGCACATTTTCAATTATATCTTTTCATGGGGCAACACTGAAGAAATGACACTTTGATACAATGTAAAGCAGTCAGTGTACAGCTTGTTTAACAGTGTAAATTTACTGTCAACACACAACCATTAAAGGTGACATATCACGCTTTTTTCATCAATATATATTGGTCTAAGAGGTCCCCAAAACATGTCTTTAAAGTTTATGCTCAAAAACACACTTTGAAATCAGATTTTAATCTGCCTGAAAATCCCTCTTCTTCAGTCCTCCTCAGAACAGTCTGTTTTCTCTCTGACCACGCCCCCTCAGGAAGTGGATGTGCCTCGGCTGTCCAGCACGTTGATCTAATGTTTACATGTTGGCTGAATATACACGGCTGCTCAGAGATCACGTTACTTCAACCCTCTGAATCTGATCCAGAATCTGATCCTGATGGAGAGGCGCCTGCAGCAGGACCTTTCTGAACCATTGGTCACAGATTTAGTGTTTCTTGTTGTTTTATTTATCAGTATCTCGACTTGTGTCTTGGTACACAGCTACGAACATGTAGCTATGTGGCTATGCTAACTAGCGCTAGCACTTATCCATGACAAATAAAAATCATCTACTCGATCTTCAAATCTGCAGACGTGGGGAGTAAAACCGACCTCTACCAGAAAGGCAGCAGGACCTTTCTGAAGGATTTGTAACAGATTTAGTGTTTCTTGTTGTTTTATTTGTCAGTATGTCGACGTGTGTCTTGGTACACAGCTACAGCTACAGCTATGAACATGTAGCTATGTGGCTATGCTAATTAGCGCTAGCACTTTTCCATGACAAATAAAAATCATCCACTAGATCTTCAAATCTGCAGACGTGGGGAGTAAAACCGACCTTTGTGTTTATTAAGACAGCCTACAACTAGCATGCCTCCCTCCTAAGCTCCTTGTTAGCACACGTGTGCAGGGAATGAAAAACGGAGGAGGGGTTGAGTTGAATTTTATACAGTCTATGGGCTGAACAAGCTCCGAGCTCTGACTCCGTGACAGACCGGATGTCGTTGTGACGTAACAAAAACACGGAAGTGTGAAACGGCTCGTTTCACACACATTTACAGAAAGGTGGAGAAATCAGAACAGGGGCAGAATGGATTTTTTTCATTCTCGGGGGGTTTGTAGACATGCCAGGGAAACATATTTCAGGTAGAGAACCATTAAAAAGTCAATTTTGCATGATATGTCACCTTTAATGTCTAAATAACAGGCAACAAAAGTGAGTACACCCCTAAGTGAAAATGTCCAAATTGGGCCCAAAGTGTCAATATTTTGTGTGGCCACCATTATTTTCCAGCACTGCCTGAACCCTCTTGGGCATGGAGTTCACCAGAGCTTCACAGGTTCCCACTGGAGTCCTCTTCCACTCCTCCATGACGACATCACGGAGCTGAGCCCTATTTGACGTTGCATTGAAATAAAAATTAAACGTTGATAAAGTTGTTTTTAATCCGATTATTTTCATAACTGTTGTGATGCAACTTTTTTAATTTTTTTTTTACATTTGTCACTTACCCCTAGGCGTATGCATACCCCATTTGAGAACCACCACTTCTGGCATGTCTTGAGGACATCAAAGCCTGGATGGCTTTTAACTTTTTAAATTTCAATGAAAAGAAAACAGAAGTGATGGTGTTTGGTCCCAGTGGCCCATGTGAACCTCCTGTTGACTTGGGCCCTTTGGCAGATTATTTGAGGCCAACAGTCTCAAACTTGGGTTTTAAGATGGACAGTGATTTTAAATTGGATCGTCAAATTAGCTCTGTAGTGAAGTCCAGCTTCTTTCAGCTTAGGCAGCCGGCAAAGGTGAAGCCTTTTCTTGCACAGCAGCACTTTGAGACAGTAATCCATGCTTTTTAAGACTTCTCGGCTGGATTACTGTAACGCACTTTATATTGGAGTCAGTCAGTCCTCCCTCTCCAGTTGGTGCAAAATGCAGCTGTTCGCCTCTTAACTGGAGTACGTAAGAGGGAGCACATTACTCCGATCCTGGCCTCCCTCCACTGGCTACCTGTGCACTTCAGAGTCCATTTTAAGATTCTGTTATTTGTATTTAAATCTTTAAATGGTCTGGCCCCGCCTTACCTCTCTGAGCTCCTTCACCCCTACCCTCCTGCTCGGTGCCTCAGGTCAGCTGATCTGCTGCTCCTGGAGGTACCGAGGGCAAAACGGAAGCTGAGAGGGGATAGCGCTTTTTCTGTTGCTGCTCCAAAATTATGGAATGAGATTCCCCTCCACATTAGACAAGCCTCCTCACTGTCCATTTTTAAAACTCATCTTAAAGGTGACATATCACGCTTTTTTCATCAATATATATTGGTCTAAGAGGTCCCCAAAACATGTCTTTAAAGTTTATGCTCAAAAAAACACTTCGAAATCAGATTTTGGTCTGCCTGAAAAGTCCTCTTCTTCATTCCTCCTCAGAACAGTCTGTTTTCCCTCTGACCACGCCCCCTCCGGAAGTGGATGTGGCCTCGGCTCTCCAGCACGTTGATCTAATGTTTACATGTTGGCTGAATATACACGGCTGCTCAGAGATCGCGTTACTTCAACCCTCTGAATCTGATCCTGACGGAGAAGGCGCCTGTAGCAGGACCTTTCTGAACGATTGGTCACAGATTTAGTGTTTCTTGTTGTTTTATTTATCAGTATGTAGACGTGTGTCTTGGTACACAGCTACGAACATGTAGCTATGTGGCTATGCTAACTAGCGCTAGCACTTATCCATGATAGATAAAAATCATCCACTAGATCTTCAAATCTGCAGATGTGGGGAGTAAAACCGACCTCTGCCAGAAAGGCAGCAGGACCTTTTATGAAGGATTAGTCACAGATTTAGTGTTTCTTGTTGTTTTATTTGTCAGTATGTCGAAGTGTGTCTTGGTACACAGCTACAGCTACAGCTACAGCTACAGCTACGAACATGTAGCTATGTGGCTATGCCAATTAGCGCTAGCACTTATCCATGACAAATAAAAATCATCCACTAGATCTTCAAATCTGCAGACGTGGGGAGTAAAACCGACCTTTGTGTTTATTAAGACAGCCTACAACTAGCATGCCTCCCTCCTAAGCTCCTTGTTAGCACACATTTGTGCAGGTAATGAAAAACGGAGGAGGGATTCAGTATTATTTTATACAGTCTATGGGCTGAACAAGCTCCGAGCTCTGACTCCGTGACAGACCGGATATTGTTGTTACGTAACAAAAACCCTGAAGTCTGAAACGGCTCGTTTCACACACATTTACAGAAAGGTGGAGAAATCAGAACAGGGGCAGAATGGATTTTTTTCATTCTCGGGGGGTTTGTAGACAGGGACACATATTTCAGGTAGAGGACCATTAAAAAGTCAATTTTGCATGATATGTCACCTTTAAAACCCATTTTTATTCCTTGGCTTTCAACCCTGCATGAGACTCTGCTCCTGTTTTAGTGTGTTATGGCTTGTTTTTATTTATTATTTAATTGTTTTTATTGTTTTATTATCCTGTTTTAATTGTTTTTATGCCTGCGTTGTTTGTCTATTTATGTACAGCACTTTGTTCCTGCTGTGGTCGTTTTAAAGTGCTTTATAAATAAAGTTGAGTTGAGTTTTTTTTCCAGTCAGATATGTTCAATCATTTAATCAACCTTTATTTATAAAGCACCAAATCACAACAAACGTTATCTCAAGACGCTTTTACAAACAGAACAGGTCTAGACCACTCTATGTTAAATTATGAACAGAGTCAGAATACCAAGGCAGGGTAAGACTCATCTAAATCCACCATGAGCAGAGCACTTTGTAGTATTTAGCTAGTAACAGCAGCAAGGACAAACTTCCTTTAACAGGCAGAAACCTCCAGCAGGACCAGACTCATGTTAGACACACATCTGCTGAGACCGATATGTTATGTTGTGAACAGAAGAGACACCAAACTATTACCCAAGTTCTTGATAGGACGGTAATTTTACAGGATGTATATTGGTAAATCAAGCATGGTTGCTAACAGTATGTCTATTTTGCCTTCATTTTCCCAATAGAGTTAGCATAATAAGCTTTTCTCATCCTTGGTGTATGCTCTGTACATGCTTCAGGAACATGCACAAAGAGTTTGAGAGTATTTTGGCCCTCGCGTTACGGGTAGTTTGGCTGGCAAAGAACAAGAGAGGTATCTGCAGCTCCGAGCCTGAAGCCTGGATACAACGGCCCCGAGAACTCAGCTCGAAAAGTATGCAGGTGAGTCATTGTGTTTGATGACACCGCATAGAAGGACAGAGTGCCAGCGGACCAGTCCAAGAACACACCAACCCTTTTGGCGTTAAGGTTGGGGACTGATATGGATACAACATCCTTGTTGTACCAGGCGTTGTATTTCCCGTAACAGTAGCGAAGATTCCAGGACTGATTATTGCAGCCGAAGACGGACTCGTTACCTTTGTCCTTTCTGCTGATTCCTTTATACGCCACTCCGACACTTGTGTATTCCCCGGTCCACTCTACTTCCCAGTAGCAGCGAGAAGACAAACCCTCTCTGCAGAGCACTTGTCCCCAGTCTGTGAATCGCTCAGGACTGTCAGGATACGGCTGTGCTGTTTCCAGTCGAGTCATTTGTTGCCTGTCTTCAGAAAAAGACAGGTGGGAGTGGGCGGTGTTTACATCCATCGTAAGCTGGCAGGCATCTGATGAAACACATGAAATATGTAAGATACTTCTACATTTGAATGAGATCACTGGTTATCTGTGTTATGTTTGAGTTGTATGTTTATAAAAAACAAGCTTACATTTCTTCAGCAACGATTTTAAGTAGCACTCTGCATTGTTGTTCAAGCTAGGATAATATCACAAAGAACACATGAACTGTGAAAGTCAATCAATCAATCAACCTTTATATATACAGCGCCAAATCACAACAAATGTTATCCTCTGACTCTTTCCAAGCAGGTCTAAACCGTACTCTATGTTCTATTATTAACAAAGACCCAACATCAAGACCGGATCAGATCCAGTCCCATCTTACAGACAGGACTCAGTCTGATCTCATCTTAATCCACCATGAGCAGAGCACTTTGCAGCATTTAGCAAGTTACAGTGGCAAGGACAAACTTCCTTTAACAGGCAGAAATCTGTGGGGCGCCATTTGTAAAGTTGTGCACACCGAAAATAACAGCAGCATTTCTCCACATTTAGCTGCAAGTGTCATAAAATGTAGAGTGAATTTTTAAAAGTCACTTCTTTACCACATTTAAAGGAATATTTGTGATTTTCTTCACATTTAATTTTGTTGTGAAAAATATATTAAGTTAAAATAAATGTTAAATCCAAATGCAAAATATAAATCTAAATGTTAAATATAAATCTGAATGTTAAATGTAAATCTAAATGTTAAATGTAAATCTAAATATTAAATATAAATCTAAATGCTAAATATAAATCTAAATGTTAAGTATAAATCTAAATGTTAAATATAAATCTAAATGTTAAATATAAATCTAAATGTTAAATGTAAATCTAAATATTAAATATAAATCTAAATGTTAAATATAAATATAAATGCTAAATATATATAATATGTTAAATGTTAAATCAAAATGTTAAATGTTGCTCTGCAATCATGAATATTTAGCTGATATGCAGATTCACACTGCCGCCTAGCGGAAATACCAAAATAAAAGCTTCATAAAAAAAGTGACTTTTTGAAAATTCACTCTAAATTTTTATGACTTTTTGGAGCTAAATGTGGAGAAATGTTGCTGTTATTTTCGGTGTGAACGACTTTACAAATGGTGCCCCGTAGAAACCTCCAGCAAGACCAGACTCATGTTAGACAGACACCTGTAACACAGATGTAGCAGCTGGAGTCTGGAACACCCACAGCAGCAGGCCAGAGCAAACCTACGGGACAAGGGAGCTCAGGGACTCCAGAAAGGTGAATGGTTAGTCCCTTTAATGGGACAGGGAGAGTTAAAGTAAGAGACAGAAGAGAGAGGGAAAGACAAGATCCCAGTGTGCAAGTTCCCTAGGCAGTCTAAGCCTATAGCAGAATAACTAAGAGCTGGTCCAGGTCTGACTTGACCCTAACTATAAGGAACCCAAAGCTTTACCTGACAGTGAGGTGTTTCATCTCCTTTTGCAAACAGGACAGGAGCTCAATCCCAAGTTGCCCTGGATGGTTGTAACTCAGATCCAGCTCCTTCAGGTGTGCAGGGTTTGACCTCAGAGCTTTAACCAAAATGTCACAACCAACCTCTGTGATTCCACAGAACGACAACCTTGAATACATGAGAAAAAAAAGCCAATTAAGTGTGATACGAAACGATACTCATTTAAATAGATAAAGACAAACTGATAAACTGTCGAGGGCTTCCAGACCTCAGTTTTTCCAGTTGACATGTCTGACTAGCCAGTCCTGCGGACAGCTGCTGCACTCCAGTGTCTTGAAGATCGTTGTCACTGAGGTCCAGCTCTTTCAGACATGAATTCGTTATCACTGCTCCAAGTGCTTCGCAGCATCTGTTTGTCAGGTTGCATTCTTTGAGCCTTCAAAATGAAAAACACATTATTGATATGTAAGCAGGCATGTGTTTCAACATAAACAGTAAGTCATGATTTCCATGAGCATAGTGGATTCTGTTCTGTACTCACACGGCGACTCTGGATTCTTTGATGACCGGTAACAACCACAGAAGACCTTCCTCTGATCGTGAGTACTCCCTCAGGTCAAACTGATCCAGCTCCTCCTTTGAGGTCAGCAACATGAAGACCAGAGCGGACCACTGTGAAGGTGACAGCGTGGTCTCTGACAAACTACCAGAGCTCAGGAAGTGCTGGATCTCCTCTAACAGGGACTGGTCATTCAGCTCACTGAGGCAGTGGAAGAGGTTGATGCATCTGTCTGGGGAAGGATTGTGACGAATCTTCTGCTTGATGTACTCGACAATTTCCTCATTTCTTGGCGAGCTGCTCGCCATTTTGGTCAGGATGCTCCTCAACAGAGTCTGATTGGAGGTCTGTGAGAGGCCAAGAAGGAAGCGAAGGAACAGATCTAGGTGTCCGTTGTGGCTCTGCAAAGCTCTATCCACTGCACTCTGAAGAAGGCTGGTCACGTCACGGGGAGACTCCTGGTCTGTCGTTGTGTCTTGTGGCTTCAGCAAGTTCTGATTGAGGCACACGAATGTGTGGAACACATACGTTGCTGCAAAGTACTCCTGAATGCTGAGATGCACAAAGCAATAGACCCTCTCCACATGAACTCCAAAATCGTTCTTTGAGATCTGTGTGAACACTCCTGAGTACACTGCAGCATCATGAATGTTGATGTCGTACTCCTCCAGTTCATTCTCATAGAAGATCATATTTCCTTTCATCAGGTGCTCAAAGGCCAGTTTTCCAAGCTTCAAGATCATCTCTTGGTCCATTCTGTCCTGAGACTCTGTCTCAGCTGCCCCTTGTCTTCCTGAATACTTCTCAGATTTGATCATTGAGTTGTGCACAAGGAAATGAGTGTACATCTGTGTCAGGGTTTCAGGCATATCCCTTTTTCTCCCACCTTCCTCCACTTTCTGTCTTTCACTGTCTTCTAAAATCCTCTGCAGAACAGTTGCAGAGATCCAGCTGAAGACCGGTATGTGGCACATGATGTGGAGGCTCCTGATGGTCTTGACGTGTGAGATGACTTTGCTGGCCATGTTTTGATCAGAGATCTTCTTCCTGAAGTACTCTTCCTTCTGGGGGTTGTTGAACCCTCGTATCTCTGTCACACGATCAACAAGATCAACGGGAATGCGATTTGCAGCTGCAGGCCTGGAGGTGATCCAGATGTGTGCAGAGGGCAGCAGGTTCCCCTTGATGAGGTTCGTCAGGAGAACATCCACTGAAGCTGGTTCTGAGTCACTGAAGCAGGACTCATTGCGGTCAAAGTCCAGGGGTAGTCAGCACTCATCCAAGCCATCAAATATCAGCGCAACCTCGTACTTGCCAAAATTGGAAATTCCTGTTTCTTTTGCCTCTTCAAGAAAATGATGAAGAAGCTGCGTCAGTGTTTGGCGTTTCTCCTTCATCAGATTGAGCTCTCTGAACGGAAGATTCATCAGGAGTTGGATGTCCTGGTTCACTCTTCCCTCAGCCCATTCCAGATTAAACTTCTGCACGGAGATGGTTTTGCCAATGCCAGCAATGCCTTTAGTCATCACGGTTCTGATGAGTCGGTCTTGTCTGAGCAGGGGCTTGAAGATGTCTTCACATTTGATGGGTTTATCTTCAAGTGCTCGTCTTCTGTTTGCAGCCTCCACTTGCCTCACTTCATGTTCGTTATTAACACCTTCACAGACTCCCTCTGTGATGTAGAGCTCAGTGTACACCTTGTTGAGAAGTGTCTGATTTCCATGTTGTGCCTCTCCTTCATAAATGTATTCAAACTTCTTCAGTCTGCGCCGGAGTTTGCGCTGGCATACGTCAAGCTCTCCATAAACGTCTGGTTTGGGATAGAGAACGAAAAGTTTTGGTGAAACAAGCTCAGTGTGGGACTCCCTGAAATTCATTGTGCGGCTTAGAAGTTAATTTGGCTTAAGAAGTCCTTCCCTCATTGACATGTTTGAGAAAACACCTGATACATTCATGAACATGTTTCTATTGTGATACTTACTTTTCTCCAGTGTGTTGGCAAGCTCTCTCTGACCCATTGTCCTCAGGACGTGTAATGTAATCTTCAGAGCGCCCTCACTGGCACTGGTGTCTTCCTTTGGATCCACGGAGCTCAGACAGTCTTCATTCTGCTCGTTGCTCTCAGCAGGTTGTGAAAGGTTTGGAAAGAGAACCCTTTCAAACCTTTTTAGCTCACGCGACAAAATGTTTTTGGCGTGTTCTTCCACCGCCTGTGATTAAGAAGGTAGAATTAGATCACATTGAAGGTAACTATCTGTAATGTAACAACCACTTAAAGCCTCTGACCGGTTAGCCAACTTTCCCCAAGACCGGTTCACTAACTTTCCCCAGGACCGGTTCACTAACTTTCCCCAGGACCTGTTTACTAACTTTCCCCAGGACCGTTTCACTAACTTTCCCCAGGACCTGTTCACTAACTTTCCCCAAGACCGGTTCACTAACTTTCCCCAGGACCGGTTCACTAACTTTCCCCAGGACCGGTTCACTAACTTTCCCCAGGACCGGTTCACTAACTTTCCCCAGGACCAGTTCACTAACTTTCCCCAGGACTGGTTCACTAACTTTCCCAAGGACTGGTTCACTAACTTTCCCCAGGACCGGTTCACTAACTTTCACCAGGACCAGTTCACTAACTTTCCCCAAGACTGGTTCACTAACTTTCCCCAGGACCAGTTCACTAACTTTCCCCAGGACCGGTTCACTAACTTTCCCCAGGACCGGTTCACTAACTTTCACCAGGACCAGTTCACTAACTTTCCCCAGGACCGGTTCACTAACTTTCCCCAGGACCGGTTCACTAACTTTCCCCAGGACCGGTTCACTAACTTTCACCAGGACCAGTTCACTAACTTTCCCCAGGACCGGTTCACTAACTTTCACCAGGACCGGTTCACTAACTTTCCCCAGGACCGGTTCACTAACTTTCACCAGGACCAGTTCACTTACTTTCCCCAGGACCGGTTCACTAACTTTCCCCAGGACTGGTTCACTAACTTTCACCAGGACTGGTTCACTAACTTTCCCCAAACAGCTCAGAGTTTAGACAAACAGCTCCGTCTGACACCCGGAGCCGAGCTCCTCTGCGTGAACATACTACACTTCAGCCTCCTCTGCTCCGGGCGTCCCATGGTCCTGATGCCCCGGAGACTACGGAGTGATAAAACTAATAAATGATAGAAGTCCTGACTCTGAAGTATTTTGTGACTCAGCACTCAGAGACCATTTGAAATGAATCATTTTCAGATTCTGGAGTTTTGATGTCTTTAGATTCAGAGTCAGACGGCTCAAACATGCAGGCTGTGAACTTTCTCTTGACCTGTCAATCAAAGAGTTAGGCCACGCCCACACAGTCCTGAGAAATGCTCAGACTTGTAAAATAAGCTGTTGTTGAACAGAGTTTTTTCAGAGTTATAGATGTTTATTTTCACTCAGATTTTTCTTGAATCTTGATTACACATTTAATTTTGATATTCTATGTGAAGTTCAAATATTCCATTTACGTTTCCAGAGGCTTCATTGGTGACAACCATTATTGTTTCAGGACAGACACCAGATACATGATTACCTTAAATATGGCTTTTCCATCCATCTCCATTGATTTGGTGCATTCACTTTGGCCCCTGAATATGAATAATAAAAACGAATGAAACAATGATGGAGGCCAGCATTTCTTTTTTTACTAAACAGATAATATCTGGATTATTACAACATCAAATTATTATTATCAATTATTATATAAGGGATAACGTATGGTTAGCAGGTAGTTATGGGAAGAAGAATCCCGACAGGGTGAGACAAGACCTTGACACAGAGCTCTCCTTCTTCTCTGAGCTCTGCGGTTCACACAATTTTAAAAATAAACTAATGTCACAACTTTGAACCCTGCTGCTATCATCACCACCGCTCATGGATTAAGTTTCTTTAACCTAAAGTTGCTCTCACCTGATCCATTGCCTGTCGATTTAGCATGCTAACTGAAGCTAGTGGTTTTACCTAATCTTACAGTCTATGGTGTCAACAAGCAGAAGCAAAATGTGTCAGAACTCTTTTTCGCCGATTGATTTGACATGACGTGTGATCAGTTAGCCCCTGGTGTAGCTCATGTTAGTAAAAGTGAATGTCAAGGGGTTTGGACCAATCAGAATCAAGCATCTTACACAACCGGAAGATCAGTAAGAGAGCCGGGTTGTGATATCATATAAAACCAAAGGTGGTTATCACAGTGCAAGACCAGAAAGACACGACAGACTCAAGTACCTGTTGGCAACATCTCTGCTGAAGTCATGATAAATATCTATGGAGGCGTCACTTTTCAGGGACAGGCAGGATGAGTCAGGCAAGTTCGATTCCTCCAAAGTAAGTGAACTGCAAAGAAAAATACAGCTTGTTAATAAAACTACTGAACATGTAGCTCAAACAACTGAAGGGATTAGGACTAATTTATCTGGAAGCATTGGTACCTCAATTATGTCTCCATTACATCAAATCAAGTCAGTTTACTTTTAGAATTAACAAAGAATGAAAAGCATCAAATGTTGGCCAAAAGATAATTGATTAAGTATCATATTATTAATACAATCTGTGTTGTCTCAAAAGGACAAACTTTGTTCACCTTGCATGTGCTTCTTTGTGGAAGTCAGGAAGCATATTTTTGGAGGCATCACTCTTCATGGACAGGCAGGATGAGGAAGGCAGCTCTGGCCTATCATGAGGCTTTACAGTCTCCTCATCAGCATCCATTTTCAAGGCTACACCTATGACAGGATTACAGAATCAGATTTTATTAACTACCTTACATTTACACCCTACTATATAGAAGAAGCTATCATTTTTGCCCAATAAAATAGACAGAACAATAATTAGGAGTTGAAATTGCTTAATTTCGAGAGATCTTGAATCTTACTGAATATTTTAATATGTAAATAATCAAAATTAAACACATTAAGGGAAGAATATAAGGGCCACTAGAAAAAAAAATAAGGCGTTTTAAAGTCAGAATTCTGAACATTTTCTCAGAATCAAAAAAAATATTTGCACCTTAATGTTTTTTTCCAGTCGTCTTCAGTAGCATTCCGTACATTTTATCTTATGAGCACAAGATCTTTATCTTGTTGGTAAATGTTATCTTGTGCACATAAGGTATTCTGCAAATGTAGCACTGGTGATGATTCCACCTGCCATTTATTACCATTATTTGTCATTTGTCTGCGATTTTCAATTTAGTTGTTTGAATGCTTTTCTTAATATATTATTAGCCTTAAACTGGGACTGATATTTTGTGTCATGTTGGCGCCCTTTGATATAAAGCCCATGCATAAGTGTTATAAAGTGCAGTTCATCGAGTGTCCACTTGAGGCTGACTGTGTAGAGACACCAGAAACCACATACACACCCATTCAAAGAAGACGATCTTTACAGCAGAAATAAACATAAGCGTTTTATGACCACAGGAACTTTACCCTGCAACTAGGGACTTTACCTCTGAACTATGTGCGTTTCGACCGGTGGACCCAGGGTATACATTTAGTTCAGGGGTAGATAATCTCCCCCCTAAAAAGCCCCTGCTAGGGGGTTAGTACTTTTCAAAGGTCCCGGGACTTTCGAGGGGGCAGGGCCTGCAATGCTGAACGTGTCTGATTGGTAGATTAACCGCAGTGTTTTTATTCCGCCCGCCATCCACAATAACATCACACACATCTGTGATTCACTTGATTTCTCTTTCTTTCATTAGTTTTTATTTGTTCTATCTTTTTTGTATGTGTGTTTACTTTTCAAAAGAAGAAGCTGTGATTCTCTTGATTTAGCAGCTTGCAACAGTAGTCTTCTCTCAGCCCACCGTGAATGCGTCTCTCCTCCCGGTGTTCTGGTTTTAAAAGTGATCCTGTAAACTGGAGACCTTCAGCTGAACGTGTCAGTGTTTGTGGAGTTTACACAGCTGTTGAAACACAGAGGGAGTTCCTGGGAATGCAAACTAGTTTAGTTTTTATTAAGATTTCAAAATATCCTCATCAGATATTTAATGATCGTCTAAAGACGTTTATGAGGGATGCATCCTGCTGAGAGTCTCCAGTTAACAGGGTCGCTGTTAAAACCAAAACACCGTCCGATCTCTGCCACGGCTTTTTGAGTTCAAAAGGATTTTAAAGCCGTGTTGAAACGTCTTTGCTACTCGTGCTTATCTCCTCTCACGTGTTGATTCAGTGAATCCATCTGTGATGAAATATAGCACCATCTAAAACAGCGCCAGCTGAGTCTCTTCATGCTAACAGGCCAACATGTTGTGTTGCTCATAATGATACCTGCCTGTCCGTCCGCTTCTATGGTGTCATCTTTGATGAATGGCATTCATCTTTGTTTTACTGCCCTCTACTGGTCTGGTGGTGTAGTGCATTTACCTTTTTTCCCCCTCCATATGTCACTGGCCTGATTTGCACAATCTACCCGGGACTTCAGCCCGCCGTCGAAACGCAGACAACAATGGGGGCAAAGGAACCTTTTAGTTCAGGGTAAAGTAGTTCTGGGGGCTAAAAGACCCCGGAACTCTTGGTAGAAATGCACCTCATGTTTACAGCCTGGTTCAAAAAACAGTTTAGGTCTGAGTAGCTTATTTCTCTCTCGGAGAGAGAGAAGATATTAAACTTGCAAGCTCTGCCCAAATAAGACAGGTGGGCATCCTGTAGCTGTTAGTGCCTCTTTAACTCAAACTAGCTCGGACGAAGTTAGGTTGTGTTCGGCGTTTCCAATATTGCACCCGCAGACGATTGGCTTCAAAACAGATGGGTGACGTCATGGATACTACACCCATTTTTTTATACAGTCTATGGTTGCCCCCCATGCTGAGTTGATATGTGATATGTTTTGCTAAAATACATTAAAATAGTTCATTTTTCTTGGTGACAGAGCTTTTTATTCACATGGCATGTTTGAGAGAATGTCAAACTGTTATATACACTTTTGTGGTTATCTTGATTTTCCTGAAGAATCATTTTAACTCAGTTTGATGCTTTGCTAGTTCAACCATAGCTTCATCATTAACCTCCCCGGTGTAGCACACTTATCTCTAAATAACGAGAAAGATCTCTTGATCTTCGTGATCTTATCTAAATGAAAGAGAAAATAAAAACTGTGTTATTTCACTTCCCTATTGGACCTTTTGTTCTAAACACTCTTAATTAATCTCAGAGTGACAAAGCTCAGACACACCATTTCAGAGTGGCAGTTTGATCACCGTGTCCCGAGCAGTCACGTTTTTTGCTGTGCAAATGTTCAAGTCCGACCGGTTTGACAGATCACGTGCAAGTTATCAACAAAGTGTGAGAAGTGTAAGATTCATAATCTGTAAAAGTTTCATGTTTAGATGGAACAAATGGAACGCTCAGTTTGAATAATTCTGAAAAGAACGAGGTCAATCTCTAAAATCCTGCTTTTTATACAAAATGTAAAAGAAGAGTAAAAGTACATAATATGGTGTTTCTAGAGATGAAGACTTAAATCTACAATCCTGTTCAAGTGTTTGCTTCTTGTTGTTTAAATTCTCCCATCTCTGAAAGTTAAGTTTCAGTCGTCTGATTAACTGTAGTTAAGTTTTCAATAAAGGCTTCAAAATGTGGCTGTAGTCCAATCCAACACTCTCACAACAACATACAGGTTTTAAACTTCTTTTAAACTCATCAGGATGAATTATTCACTTAATGCACAAAATAAAAGATGCCAAGCTGTGACTTACCTCGAGCATCCAGGCAGTGTGACTTCACGAATCCAAGTGTCGCCCCGAGGTCAGACTGGAGTTCTTAAACATGCCAGTCCTTGAGATTTGCATTTTAGGGCGTTTCTCCTCTGCAGTAAAACTGGAAGTGTTGTGCACAGTGATCCGGAATGTACTTGCGATTTTACCTACCTACATTATGCATCACTATCTTCCCGCCCATAAAGCAAGGCCTGCAGACAGTTTCACCCCTCCCTGTCTGTCAAATGAAAAAAGAAGCTCTATCAACTGTCGCCAAAAGAAAAAAAAGTATGTGGCTAAACCTGCTAAGAATATAGAAATATGTTGCAGCAGCTATACTAAGAAGATGCAGCAACAGGTGGAAGACAGGGTTGATTAAAACTGAGTATGGTGTGCTTGTTCAAAGACACGTGGGCAACTTGGCAGTGGGGGTTTAGGGAAGTAGAGAAGTGGTTGAAAAGCCAGACTTTAGAGTGAAAGTTTCATTATATTATGAGATGCATATCAAACAGGGTTCCACAAAGAAATTTAGAGCATCAAGAAGTAGAATTCATGCATCCTCATAAGCTTTTTCAACAATGTGTGTCAAAAATGTCTTAATTTTGTGTATCAGAAAACAAAAAAATATTCTACAAGACAAATAAATCCCTGGTACTTTTCCCAGTGGAGATTTGTGTTTTAATGTGACTCAAAATGAAGGTGAATGGATGACATCAAGGATTAACAGAAAGTATACAATATTATAGTCTTATAATAACTGTCAACTTGACTTTTGAATACTTAGACCTAGGCCTTGCACACTTTTTT
This sequence comes from Notolabrus celidotus, assembly GCF_009762535.1. NCBI lineage: Eukaryota > Metazoa > Chordata > Actinopteri > Labriformes > Labridae > Notolabrus > Notolabrus celidotus. Next base: position 35,404,770 of record NC_048277.1, on the reverse strand, counting down.
AAAAGCCAAGGTGTTTACATTCTTGCAACTCGTGACTGCAGAGCTGAAAACCCATTTGTCGGCCTCTCTTTCGCCCACATCAATGAACCTTCACCTACCAACATATTGCCTTCGCAGTTGTTAATGCAAGAGCAAGATCTTCTACTTGGACTAAAGTTAAGTCACACTGTCAAAAAAATGACTGCACAAAAGAGACTTTACTTAAAAACCTGACTTAATTTGATTTATGTGAGAGACACTTCAACCACCAGATCTGTGTCCGGTCTGTCTCTGATCCGCTGCGGCCCTGCTTTGTGCTTTATTATCTGTCAACACCCACCGGTTGCATTTTCAGAATGCAGCACGCAGCAGGACCGCTGGACAGCTGGAGTCATGTGACCGAGTTTTTCCCACGGTAATCACTGAATCAAGGATTCTCCTCCTCCTCCTCTCCTCATCCATGTTATCTTTCTGGTCCTCTGAAAACCTCTGACCTGTTGACTCCAGGCCTGGCTCCTCTCATCATGAAAATTAACCGGATGTTTTCATTTTGTTTTGGTGAAACCTGACTTCCTGTCCCGCTCCATCTGCTCTGTTGAGATTGATGCGTCGTGCTCCGGCATCCGGCAAAAATAGAAGTCTTGTGTATCTGATCCTGAGGGACTCCGACCTGCTGGATCTGAGACGCAGCCAGAACGTAACGCAGCGGATCCAGTGGAAGTTAACACATTGACTAGAATAGAAACCTATCAGATCAGGTGCCATGACAGATCAGAGACGGACCGGACACAGATCTGGTGGAATTTGGCTGTTGATATGTATATATGTATGTATGAAGTGTATTTGAAATGTTAAAGGTCCCACAGAGTTTTACCCATTTTAATAAAAGGTCACTGTCAGGCAGTTAAATCTACAATGATTCATTATCATGCTCACTGAATGTTTGTATCATTGCTGTACTTTGAGAAACAGAAGGATCTCTAAAGGGGTGGGTAAAAAGCAGTTAGGGTTTCAAAAAGCAATATAAACCCAGTATTTATGTACATGCACCTTGAATTTGTTCTAAAAAAAATGGCACAACGCTTATCACAAGGGCCACTTGCTTCTGCTCAAACCTCCTGCAAGTAAGCAGAGATCAAACAATGTGTACAATCATAATAAAAGACAGAATATAAGGACACAGGACAAATTATGCATATTAAATATTAAATAGTTTATCATGCAAAACAAACAGAGTACATGTCTATATACAACATTTTCAAGAGAGACTGCTCTTGGATAAACACAAACATAATGACACTGAGTGAAGTAAAACACAAACGACTAACAATACAGGATTAACTCAATGACAGACCAGTTATATAATACAAAACCCCAAACCATAAACAGATGTGTAAAAGTTCTGATTAATGAACAGCTTGAAGTACTAGGAACAAGATAACTTTACCAAAGATGCTCTATTAAATGCCTCTGAAATAAGTTTATAATTCTGTCCAAAATTGGGGGGCAGAATAAGAAAATGCCCCTTAGCTGATCTCTATACGGACTGAGGGGATGGTGAAAGTAAAGAAGCCCTAGGAGTGTAAGGTATGGCTACATTTATAACTTGACATGTACAAAAGCATGTTCAAACATCAAGGGATCCTTAAATACTGATAGTGTAAACATATTTAGCATCTTATGTGTCATGATCCTCATCATGGCAGCCCTCTCCTCTCCCTCTTTGTGTGTGTTTTGTCATTTCCCTGTCTGTTGCTCCTCCTCCTGTGTCTCTTCCCCTTGTTTGTGTCTTGTGGGTGAATGTGGGCGGGGTTTCCAATCAACAGGCAGCACCAGGTGAAGCCCATTCAATAATCAACCCTCTCCTATAAAGACTCCGGATTCTCTCCTACTCGTTGCCAGATCGTACTTCAGTTTTAAGTGGTACACTGAGTCCGTGGCTCCTCAAGCATTTTTTTGTTTTGCTTGTCTTTGTGTGTGTCAAGCTGACGTCCTTGTGTGTTTTCATCTTGCTTCAGAGATTGCCGTGCATGCTTCCCGCTCTCGTGCTGATCGCTTCCCTGTCTGCTGCTGAACCTGCCTGCCTTTGCCTGAGCTCCAGTTACCCTCTGTGGGAGGACACTGGAAAGAGGGACTGCTCCGCTCGTTACCCACGGCGCCATTACCACGGAGTTCACTCTAAATAAAAGACTTGTATTTTCACAATCCAGCTTGCCTGAGTTCTGCTTTTGGGTCCAGTCCTAGTAACAATCATAACATTATGCCTTGATTCAACGTGTGTTTTATAAAAAAAACACATTAAATCTTTAACATATTATTAGTTTTAGATTTCATTTGGGGGTTTTGCCTTTATTTGACAAGACAGCTTGAAGTAGAGGAAATGTGGGGAAAGACTGGGGTAATGATGTGCACCAGAACCAGTGCGTTGAGGTCTGTAGCCTCTGTGCATATGGCGCCTGCTCCACCGACTGAGCTGAACCGGTTAAGGTTACAACAGTATTTAAGTGTATTCCAGCCGGCCCAGAACCAATGTAGTGTCTGGAAGTCCTAGCCTGAAGCCTGGGTACAATGGCTCAGAGAATTTAACGTGGAAAGTGTGAAGGTGAGCCATGGTGCTTGATGACACCGCATAGAAGGACAGAGTGCCGGCTGGCCAGTCCAAGAACACACCAACCCTTTTGGAGTTGAAGTAGGGGACAGACATGTGTGCATTGTCTCTGTTGTGCCAGGCCGTGTATTTACCATTAACGCAGCGCAGACTCCAGGACTGATTATTGTAGCCAAGGACAGACTCGTTACCTTTGGCCTTCCTGCTGATTCCTTTATACGCTACTCCGATACCTGTGTGTTCCCCAGTCCACTCTACTTCCCAGTAGCAACGAGAAGACAAACCCTCTGTACAAAGCACCTGTCCCCAGTCTGTGAATCGCTCAGGACAGTCAGGATATGGCTGTGCTGTTGTCATTCGAGTCATTTGTTGCCTGTCTTCAGATAAAGACAGGTGGGAGTGGGCGGTACTGAGATCCAACGTCAGCTGGCAGGCATCTGATGAAAAGAACAAAAAATACAGGAAACAATAGAAACTGATAATTACATAACATAACTATTAGAGGAAAAGAAAACAACCACTGATTTGTTAGAAAAGACTTACACTTCCTCAGAGATGACTTTAAGTAGCACTCTGCATTGTTGGTCAAGCTAGGAAAGATACAAAAAAATACAATTAAAATGTAGAAAGTGTGCCAAGTTAAAGCTGGGGTTGGTAGTCAGATTTAGATCCACTTTTTGTATTACTGGTTAAAAAGGAACTTTCTGTCCTGATGGTAATCAATACATAATGTGTTCTTAAAAAAGAGGTAAAAAAAGCTGCTATCTACAGCCGGAGTAAACCTGGGAAAACACCAACCAATCCCTGCCATCAGGAGCCAAATTATGAAACCAATCAAATCCAGTCCTGCCGTTCTGCCCGCCTCCTGCAGAGCGTACATTTCCTGTTTGTTTGTGTTTTTAACTTTCACTATGAGAATGTTTTGGTGTTTTCTTACCGCTGAGTGAGACATGAGTTGACGTAGTGCAAAACACAAACGATGTGCTGAGGACCGGTTTGGAATCAGTCACCATCATAGACTGTAAAAAAAAATGGACAGCATTGCTCCGCCTCCTCCCGTTGTACGGTTCTGAATAGAGCTGAAGATATTTGTCCGAACCCGAACCCGACCCGACGGCCATTGTGCAGCCAGAGCCTGTGAAGCCACTGTAATAAGCTCCGCCCTACAGCGTAACGTCACAAGACGCTGTGTGCCCTTTGAAGTTTCGTTCTACGGCGGCTGTGAATCAAAGGAAACAGGAAGTAAAACCCCGTTTTTTAAACTCTAATAACTAACGAAAAATAAACTTTTCAGGAAAAAGAGGCCTTGAACACAAAACTGTGAAATACTAACTACATATAACCACAGCATACGGATGTGAGAAACATTTGTACGACGTGTATTTATTTTTTAAAGTTTGACTGCTCCCCCATTCAAATGAATGGGGGAGACGGATTTTTTGACCTATACTGCAGCCAGCCACCAGGGGGCAGTCACACTGCTGAAAGCCTCACCACCAGGGGGCAAGTTTGACTGCTCCCTGTTCCTTTGGTCACAATCAGGGGTGCAGCTCGCTCGGCTGAAAGTGCAGCTTTCAGCAGAGTGTCTGCCCCCTGGTGGCTGGCTGCAGTATAGGTCAAAAAATCTGTCTTCCCCATTCATTTGAATGGGGGAGCAGTCAAACTTTAAAAAATAAATACACATTGTACAAATGTTTCTCACGTCCGTATGCTGTGGTGATATGTAGTTAGTATTTGACTGTTTTGTGTCCAAGGCCTCTTTTTTCTGAAAAGTTTATTTTTCGTTAGTTATTAGAGTTTAAAAAACGGGGTTTTACTTCCGGGTTTGCTTTGATTGACAGCCGCCGTAGAGAGAAACTCCAGGATCTTTTGCCGACACAGAAATTACCGTGGCAACCACAGAAATTCTGGGGCTTCGCCGACTCTGGCTGCACAATGGGGTTTTTTGGCTTCAGAACCGTACAACGGGAAGAGGTGGAGTAACGCTGTCTATTTTTATTTACGGTCTATGGTCACGAATCAGCGGCGCTCTTGTATGTGGGCGGGGGCGTCGTTTTTGGGGGGGGGGTTTGACGGAGTCCTGAGGAAATGCTACATTCAATTTCATGCTAGTTTTCCGTGACTACCAACCCTAGCTTTAATATACTGAACAAAAACAAAACATATAGGTACATTGTAACCTTGGTTCTCTGAGTAAAGCGACTATCACTTTACACAGTTGCCTGTTATGTACAGGGACTGAACTATACAGGGATTTTTATTTTTATTTAACCTTTATTTAACCAGGTGAGTTAATTGAGAATCAATTCTCATTTGCAATAACGACTGAAGCCCTAGCACAACACATCCTGCCCTGCTTAAGCCACCATTCTCTCCTGATGCTCAACTGCCTGTTCTCTTGATGCTAACATCTACAAACAGCTCATGACTCCGGATGGGTTTCCTCCAGCTTTTCTTAATTGCTAATTCACTACAGCTGGAAACCCCATCCTCAGGAAAGGGCGCAAACTTGCATTGTTACAGCAATACATCTTTGAGGTATGAAGCTTGCGTTTGGGGGAGAGAAGCTATTTGTGCAGATATGACATCTTATCCTGCACAGCGACCATATTGGTGTGTCTTTATGGGATAACCATGCCAAGTAGCCTCTTTGGATCCATGTACAAGTGATATGAAACAATGTGAAGAGACTGTATCTGTAACTTAAGGAACAACAAGTTGCACATTGATACCAAGACGAACAATATTAGAACTATTTGTACTGCTATACCTGATAGTCAGGTGTTTTATCTCCTCCTGCACAGAGGACAAGAGCTCCTTTCCAAGTTGCCCTGGGTGGTTGTAACTCAAATCCAGGTCCTTTAGATGGGTTGGGTTGGACCTCAGAGCTTTAGCCAAAAAGCCACAACCAGTCTCTGTTATTCCACAGAATGGAAGCCTTGAATTGAAGAGAAAAATGTGGAAATTATATTTAAAGCAAGCCGCTCAAGGTTGTGACGTTATCTGCATAATTAAACTGAACGTCTGATATAGCACTAGTCACAAACCTCAGTTTTTGCAACTGACATGTCGGACTTGCCAGCCCTGCAGACAACAGTTCTACTCCTGAGTCTTGAAGATCGTTATCACTCAGATCCACTTCTTTCAGACATGAATCGCTTAAAACTTCTCCGAGTGCTTTGCAGCATTTGTCAGAGAGGTTGCATTCTTTCAGCCTTCCACAGGAAAACAAAACCAATTAATAATGTGTTAGCTCAATGTCACAAATCTAAATCAACTAGCTTTTGATCATTTATTAGGTATCTTTAAGAATAACTGAATGATTTTCAAAAGTCTACTCATGTTATCATGGACACAGAGGATAAAGTTCTCTTTACTCACACGGCAACTCTGGATTCTTTGATGACCGGTAACAACCACAGAAGACCTTCCTCTGATCGTGAGTACTCCCTCAGGTCAAACTGATCCAGCTCCTCCTTTGAGGTCAGCAACATGAAGACCAGAGCGGACCACTGTGAAGGTGACAGCGTGGTCTCTGACAAACTACCAGAGCTCAGGAAGTGCTGGATCTCCTCTAACAGGGACTGGTCATTCAGCTCACTGAGGCAGTGGAAGAGGTTGATGCATCTGTCTGGGGAAGGGTTGTGACGAATCTTCTGCTTGATGTACTCAACAATTTCTTCATTTCTTGGCGAGCTGCTCGCCATTTTGGTCAGGATGCTCCTCAACAGAGTCTGATTGGAGGTCTGTGAGAGGCCAAGAAGGAAGCGAAGGAACAGATCTAGGTGTCCGTTGTCGCTCTGCAAAGCTCTATCCACTGCACTCTGGAGAAGGCTGGTCACGTCACGGGGAGACTCCTGGTCTGTCGTTGTTTCTTGTGGCTTCAGCAAGTTCTGATTGAGGCACACGAATGTGTGGAACACATACGTTGCTGCAAAGTACTCCTGAATGCTGAGATGCACAAAGCAATAGACCCTCTCCACATGAACTCCAAAATCATTCTTTGAGATCTGTGTGAACACTCCTGAGTACACTGCAGCATCATGAATGTTGATGTCGTACTCCTCCAGTTCATTCTCATAGAAGATCATATTTCCTTTCATCAGGTGCTCAAAGGCCAGTTTTCCAAGCTTCAAGATCATCTCTTGGTCCATTCTGTCCTGAGACTCTGTTTTAGCTGCCCCTTGTCTTCCTGAATACTTCTCAGATTTGATCATTGAGTTGTGCACAAGGAAATGAGTGTACATCTGTGTCAGGGTTTCAGGCATATCCCTTTTTCTCCCACCTTCCTCCACTTTCTGTCTTTCACTGTCTTCTAAAATCCTCTGCAGAACAGTTGCAGAGATCCAGCTGAAGACCGGTATGTGGCACATGATGTGGAGGCTCCTGATGGTCTTGACATGTGAGATGACTTTGCTGGCCATGTTTTGATCAGAGATCTTCTTCCTGAAGTACTCTTCCTTCTGGGGGTTGTTGAACCCTCGTATCTCTGTCACACGATCGACAAGATCAACTGGAATGCGATTTGCAGCTGCAGGCCTGGAGGTGATCCAGATGTGTGCAGAGGGCAGCAGGTTCCCCTTGATGAGGTTCGTCAGGAGAACATCCACTGAAGCTGGCTCTGAGTCACTGAAGCAGGACTCATTGCACTCAAAGTCCAGGGGTAGTCGACACTCATCCAAGCCATCAAATATCAGCGCAACCTCGTACTTGCCAAAATTGGAAATTCCTGTTTCTTTTGCCTCTTCAAGAAAATGATGAAGAAGCTGCGTCAGTGTTTGGCGTTTCTCCTTCATCAGATTGAGCTCTCTGAACGGAAGATTCATCAGGAGTTGGAGGTCCTGGTTCACTCTTCCCTCAGCCCATTCCAGATTAAACTTCTGCACAGAGATGGTTTTCCCAATGCCAGCAATGCCTTTAGTCATCACGGTTCTGATGAATCGGTCTTGTCCGAGCAGGGGCTTGAAGATGTCTTCACATTTGATGGGTTTATCTTCAAGTGCTCGTCTTCTGTTTGCAGCCTCCACTTGCCTCACTTCATGTTCGTTATTAACACCTTCACAGACTCCCTCTGTGATGTAGAGCTCAGTGTACACCTTGTTGAGAAGTGTCTGATTTCCATGTCGTGCCACTCCTTCATAAATGTATTCAAACTTCTTCAGTCTGCGCCGGAGTTTGCGCTGGCATACGTCAAGCTCCCCATAAACGTCTGGTTTGGGATAGAGAACAGAAAGTGCTTGTGAATCAGGCTCAGTGTGGGACACCCTGAAATCATTGTGTGGCAAAGAAGTTAATTTGGCTTAAAGGTGACATATCACGCTTTTTTCATCAATATATATATTGGTCTAAGAGGTCCCCAAAACATGTCTTTAAAGTCTATGCTCAAAAAAACACTTTGAAATCAGATTTTGGTCTGCCTGAAAACCCCTCTTCTTCAGCCCTCCTCAGAACAGTCTGTTTTCTCTCTGACCACGCCCCCTCAGGAAGTGGATGTGGCCTCGGCTGTCCAGCACGTTGATCTAATGTTTACATGTTGGCTGAATATACACGGCTGCTCATAGATCACGTAACTTCAACCCTCTGAATCTGATCCAGAATCTGATCCTGATGGAGAGGCGCCTGCAGCAGGACCTTTCTGAAGGATTGGTCACAGATTTAGTGTTTCTTGTTGTTTTTTTATCAGTATGTCGACGTGTGTCTTGGTACACAGCTACGAACATGTAGCTATGTGGCTATGCTAACTAGCGCTAGCACTTATCCATGATAAATAAAAATCATCCACTAGATCTTCAAATCTGCAGACGTGGGGAGTAAAACCGACCTCTACCAGAAAGGCAGCAGGACCTTTCTGAAGGATTGGTCACAGATTTAGTGTTTCTTGTTGTTTTATTTGTCAGTATGTTGACGTGTGTCTTGGTACACAGCTACAGCTACGACATGTAGCTATGTGGCTATGCTAACTAGCGCTAGCACTTATCCATGGTAAATAAAAATCCTCCACTAGATCTTCAAATCTGCAGACGTGGGGAGTAAAACCGACCTTTGAGTTTATTAAGACAGCCTACAACAACACCTAAGCTCCTTGTTAGCACACATGTGTGCAGGGAATGAAAATCGGAGGAGGGATTCAGTATTATTTTATACAGTCTATGGGCTGAACAAGCTCCGAGCTCTGACTCCGTGACAGACCGGATATTGTTGTTACGTAACAAAAACACTGAAGCCTGAAACGGCTCGTTTCACACACATTTACAGAAAGGTGGAGAAATCAGAACAGGGGCAGAATGGATTTATTTCATTCTCGGGGGGTTTGTAGACAGGGACACATATTTCAGGTAGAGAACCATTAAAAAGTCCATTTTGCATGATATGTCACCTTTAAGAAGTCCTTCCCTCATTGACGTGTTTGAGAAAACACCTGATACATTCATGAACATGTTTCTATTGTGATACTTACTTTTCTCCAGTGTGTTGGCAAGCTCTCTCTGACCCATTGTCCTCAGGACGTGTAATGTAATCTTCAGAGCGCCCTCACTGGCACTGGTGTCTTCCTTTGGATCCACGGAGCTCAGGCAGTCTTCATTCTGCTCGTTGCTCTCAGCAGGTTGTGAAAGGTTTGGAAAGAGAATCCTTTCAAACCTTTTTAGCTCACGCCACAAAATGTTTTTGGCGTGTTCTTCCACCGCCTGTGATTAAGAAGGTAGAATAAGATCACATTGAAGGTAACTCTGTGCTGTAACAATGACTAAAGTCACACAGATTGTCTCATTGGCGACAACCATTATTGTTTCAGTACAGACACCAGATACGTGATTACCTTGAATATGGCTGTTCCATCCATCTCCGTTGATTCGGTGCATTCACTTTGGCCCCTGAATATGAATAATGAAAACTAATGAAACAATGATGGAGGCCAGCAAATGTTTTCTTCTTCTGCTATTAATGCAGTTAGCATTCTTCTTCTTCAGCTTTAAGTTAATAACTCACAAAAAGGACTCTCACGTGGAGTACCAAGAATCAAGCCAGTCATTTCAAATTTGCTTTATTGGCATGAATGTAATAAAGTAAGTTCTGCCAAAGCACGCTGTGCAAAGTTTGCAACATAAGTGCAATCATTCAGACTTTTGAAGCTCTTTTAACCAGAAAATACACACGTGCTTTTATGCATCCCTAATCACAGCTCAAGACCAAGAACGACACTAGATTCTTTTACCTGTTGGCGACATCTCTGCTGAAGTCATGATAAATATTTATGGAGGCGTCACTTTTCAGGGACAGGCATGAGTCAGGCAAGTTGGATTGGTCCAAAGTAAGTGAACTGCAAAGAAAAATGTAACGTGTTAATAAAACTACAGGACATGTAGCTCAAACAACTGAAGGGATTAGGGGTCATTCATTTGGAAGCATTGGTACCTCAATTAAGTCTTCATTACTTCTCATTAAGTTAAATATTATAATATGAATAAAGTCAGTGTTGTCTCAGAAGAACAAACTGTATTCACCTTGTATGTGCTTCTTTGTTGAAGTCATGATAGATATTTATGGAGGCATTGCTTTTCATGGACAGGCAGGATGAGGTAGGCAGGTTTGATTCTTCAGCATCGACTGAGCTGATAAGAAAGATAGAGTTAAACAACAGATGTTAAATGCAGAGTTGTGCCACTCTTGTTGGACATTTAAGAGGTCAAATTTCTCATCACTGAGCCTACTCAAGCTCCCACAAACAAAGCCCCAGAGTTGAATTTTGTATACCCTTCAGCTGCATCCTTGGTGAACTCGTGAAGGATATTTTTGGAGGCGTCACTCTTCATGGACAGGCAGGATGAGGCAGGCAGCTCAGGAGGCTTTACAGTCTCCTCAGCAGCATCCATTTTCAAAGGCTACACCTATGTTAGGATAACAGAATCAAACTTTACTCAGTAACTAAATTAAGAATCTTACATTTACACCCTCCTCTATAGAAGAAGATATTACTTCTGCATAATAAAATAAAAAGAATCATAACCAAGTCAAGAAATTGCTTCAGTTTGGAGAGATCTGAAATCTCTACTGAATATTTAATATCTTAATATAATAATAATTATGCTAAATCTGGGTTAATCTTTGATATTAATGGTAATACTTTTTTTTTTATCTTCATGAGTGCATTAAAAAGTGATAGTATTAAATGTTACTATTAATATAGGGGAATTACTTTGGTTAAGTGCCTTGCAGTGAAGTAACAGTGATGTGGTGGGTTAAGGTGCCTTTAAAGAGCCCAAAGGCTCCAAAAATATTAGACCCACCCCTGCCTCAGCCTGCAGATCACCCAGAGGACAGAGCAGCTTCTTCCCTCAGGGTGTGACGCTCCTACACTCATCCCTCCATACCTGAAAAATATTAAATTACATTCTATGAACATTTACCACAAGGAGAGAAGACTACAGTCATGGCCAAAAGTTTTGAGAATGACACAAATATTACATTTTCACAAAGTCTGCTGTTTCAGTTTTTATAATGGCAATTTGCATATACTCCAGAATGTTATGAGGAGTGATCAGCTCAACTGCAATTAATTGCAAAGTCCCTCTTTGCCTTGAAAATGAACTTTATCACCAAAAACACATTTCCACTGCATTTCAGCCCTGCCACAAAAGGACCAGCTAACATCATTTCAATGACACACAGGTGTCACACACATTAACACAGGTGTGGGTGTTGATGAGGACAAGGCTGGCAATCAATCTGTCATGATTGAGTGACTTTAAAAGGAAGATGGTGCATGACACCATTGTTCCTCATCTGTTAGCCATGGTTACCTGCAAGGAAACACGTGCAGCCATCATTGCATTGCACGAAAAGGGCCCAACAGGTTTACAAGTTTACAACAAGTTTATAGCAGCGAGTAAGATTGCACCTCAGTCAACCGTCTATCGAATTATCAAGAACTTCAAGGAGAGAGGTTCAATTGTTGCCAAACAGGCTCCAGGGGCGCCCAAGAAAGTCCAGCAAGCGCCAGGACCGTCTCCTGAAGGTGTTACAGCCGCAGGATCAGGCCACCACCAGTGCAGAACTTGCTCAGGAATGGCAGCAGGCAGGTGTGAGTGCATCTGCACGCACAGTGAGGCGAAGACTTTTGGAGGAAGGCCTGGTGTCAAGGAGGGCAGCAAAGAAGCCACTTCTCTCCAGTAAAAACATCAGGGACAGACTGATATTCTGCAGAAGGTACAGGGACTGGACTGCTGAGGACTGGGGTAAAGTCATTTTCTCTGATGAATCCCCTTTCCGATTGTTTGGGGCATCTGGAGGAAGGCTTGTTCGGAGAAGACGAGGTGAGCGCTACCATCAGTCCTGTCTCTTGCCAACAGTGAAGCATCCTGAGACCATTCATGTGTGGGGTTGCTTTTCGGTCAAGGGAGTGGGCTCTCTCACAATCTTGCCTAAAAACACAGCCATGAATAAAGAATGGTACCAGAACGTCCTCCGAGAGCAACTTCTCCCAACCATCCAAGGGCAGTTTGGTGATGAAGAATGCCTTTTCCAGCATGATGGAGCACCTTGCCATAAAGCAAAAGTCATAACAAAATGGCTCGGGGGACAAAACATTAAGATTTTGGGCCCTTGGCCAGGAAACTCCCCAGATCTTAATCCCATTGAGAACTTGTGGTCAATCCTCAAGAGGCGGGTGGACAATCAAAAACCCACAAATTCTGACAAACTCCAAGCATTGATTATGCAAGAATGGACTGCCATCAGTCAGGATTTGGTCCAGAAGTTGATTGACAGCATGCCAGGGAGAATTGCAGAGGTCTTGAAAAAGAAGGGTCAACACTGCAAATATTGACTTATTGCATGAATTCTGTGTAATTCTCAATAAAAGCTTTTGATACTTATGAAATGCTTCTAATTGTATTTCATTATACCATAGAAACATCTGACAAAAACACCTAAAAACCCTGAAGCAGCAGACTTTGTGAAAATGTAATATTTGTGTCATTCTCAAAACTTTTGGCCATGACTGTACGTGTTACTTTCCATGTTACAGTCATGTGTTGTAGAGGTCAATCCACGTAGGGCTTACCTTAAACAGGTATCAGATGCAGTCAGCTGATCGTGTGTACACTGAAGTTCTCACACTGAGGAATAAAACATAGGGGTTCTGCTTTCAGCGCACTTCAGGAACTTAAGCGCAGAATATTTAAGATTGCTGAACTCAAAACGTCACCAGAGAAGTCTCGTGCGTCATTACTTTTAGTTTCCCTTTTGCGCGCTCACAAAGTTAACGTTCTTTATTTTACGCGCTGGTTCAAACACAGTTAAATAAAATGTTTAAATCCTGTTTGTGCTTTCTTTATGCAGAACTACTCTAAAGGTGTTTCCTGTGTCTTACCTCGGTCAGAGGAGGCTGCTGCACTTCCGTGATGAGTCTTGTTGTGGTTTTACTCAGAAAGCAGGAGGTGGATCTATCAGTCGTGTTACACACATGACGCGTGACTCATGATGCAATGATGATGTTCCTGCAATCTAATACTAAACAACTAAATTCACAATCCAAGAAATATTTATTAAATTAAATTAAAATAAGCTGATCTAATAATCTGCTAAATCTTTGTTTTGTTTTAAGTCCATAACAGAAAAAACCTCTCCAGTCTGACCTTCCCTTTATGTTTTAGATATTTGAAGTCCTGAATATATATTATATTACCCCCAGTACATTTTCCTATTGTTGCACAACTGAGTTTTATTCCATCTTACTTTATTTATTTATTATCTAGTTCAAATTTTAGTCATTTTTAAAGTATACAGCCTTATTTCAAATTATTATAGACATGTATATATTATTTATTCAGTTATTTGTTTAAATTTGTATTTATTTCTTAATTTATTGTGTATTATTTCATTATCTATTTAGCTGTTAATTCAATTTTTTCGGGTTACCTCTCAGGATTTTTTTTTACGTTTTTATTTAGTCTCAGGCATCATAACACAAAACAACATTGCAGCCAATAAAAGTAAAAAAATAAAATAATAAGTAAAAATAAATAAATAAGATGATAAATAAATACATATTTTATACATACATACCAAATAACAGTAAAAAAAAATAATAATCCAAAGTTAAATTCATAAATCTAATTAATTTTAATAATAATAATTACAATTATCATCTCAGGATTCTAATATTTTATTCTGTTTAACTTTGAGTGCAGCATCTTAGTTTCTTTTACTGGTTTAATCTTTTAGTGTTTAATTATTTTATTTTATTTTGGTGAGCTTAATTTCCTCTAGTTTTAACTTAAATTTTAACTTACAATTTTTATCTTATTTTACCTTCTGTGTTTCCTCTTTAAGATATCATGACAGCATTTCCTCAGTCGTTTTGTTTTTTATTCAATTTAAATGTTTTATTATTATTAATATTATTATTATTATTGTTGTTGTTGTTGTTGTTGTTATTTTAAAGGTGACATATCACGCTTTTTTCATCAATATATATATATTGGTCTAAGAGGTCCCCAAAACATGTCTTTAAAGTTTATGCTCAAAAAAACACTGAAATCAGATTTTGGTCTGCCTGAAAAACCCTCTTCTTCATTCCTCATCAGAACACTCTGTTTTCTCTCTGACCACGCCCCCTCAGGAAGTGGGTGTGGCCTCGGCTCTCCAGCACGTTGATCTAATGTTTACATGTTGGCTGAATATACACGGCTGCTCAGAGATCACGTTACTTCAACCCTCTGAATCTGATCCAGAATCTGATCCTGACGGAGAGGCGCCTGTAGCAGGACCTTTCTGAAGGATTGGTCATAGATTTAGTGTTTCTTGTTGTTTTATTTATCAGTATGTAGACGTGTGTCTTGGTACACAGCTACGAACATGTAGCTATGTGGCTATGCCAATTAGTGCTAGCACTTATCCATGATAAATAAAAATCATCCACTAGATCTTCAAATCTGCAGATGTGGGGAGTAAAACCGACCTCTGCCAGAAAGGCAGCAGGACCTTTCTGAAGGATTGGTCACAGATTTAGTGTTTCCTGTTGTTTTATTTGTCAGTATGTTGACGTGTGTCTTGGTACACAGCTACAGCTAGGACATGTAGCTATGTAGCTATGCTAACTAGCGCTAGCACTTATCCATGATAAATAAAAATCATCCACTAGATCTTCAAATCTGCAGACGTGGGGAGTAAAACCGACCTTTGTGTTTATTAAGACAGCCTACAACTAGCATGCCTCCCTCCTAAGCTCCTTGTTAGCACACATGTGTGCAGGTAATGAAAAACGGAGGAGGGGATTCAGTATTATTTTATACAGTCTATGGGCTGAACAAGCTCCGAGCTCTGACTCCGTGACAGACCGGATATTGTTGTTACGTAACAAAAACACTGAAGTCTGAAACGGCTCGTTTCAGCACACATTTACAGAAAGGTGGAGAAATCAGAACAGGGGCAGAATGGATTTTTTTCATTCTTTGGGGGTTTCTAGACATGCCAGGGACACATATTTCAGGTAGAGAACCATTAGAAAGTCAATTTTGCATGATATGTCACCTTTAAAATCATGTAGGGATGGGGGGGTCTTCTTTTCTTATGAAATTGAATTTTTGATAATTTTATATACAGCACTTTGTGTTACAATATCATTGCATGAAAAGTTCTTTACAAATAAAGTCAGATAGATTAATCACATATTTGTGGTTAAATGTAATTCAGCTCTTATTTTAATTCTTTTGGAGATCAAAGATTATTGAGATGCCTCCAAAAAGGAGAATAACTTTCTCTCTTCCTTCCTCTCATATTTATCATTTCAGGGCGGCTCAGATCCACCTTCTGATCCCGTTGCCCTGCATCTCTAACTGTGGTACCACTGACCAAAGAAGCCTATAACAGCAAAGTACGTCTAATGCATTAACAGAGTAATACTGAGATGTAAAATAATATATTCCTCAGGGTAGTTTACCACAGAACCAGAAGTTGAACTGCTCAAAACACTTTAACTGAGTTAGTATGTTGCATCCAGGACTTTCAGCAGAGTAGGTGTTTGTATTGTTACTATTTAATTTGTTATTTTCTGACATTTTGAAAGACAAATTAAAAAGAATAAAGATTGAAAAACATATATATATAGGCAAGTAGAGCAATAGTTATCAAAACATCCTCACTGCAAAGACTGTAATGTTCAAAAAGGGAATAGGATGAGGTGCAACACTTATCTAATCCTCTCCCTTTTCCCATTTCAATGAGGTTCATTGATTCAATTTAAACAAAACTACTACTCAAGGTAAGGTTTGAAGTATTTTCCCAACATTTATTAATGGATTAAGACAAATTAATCAATAACAAATAGGTTTGCAGGAGCAAAAATGTCAAATTATAATGCACACATGATGAAATAGTGAATTTAAATCAGTGACTTCAGTGCAGGATGCTCAGTGCAGCACAGGGATTATTCTACTTTAGCTTTGAAGACAGTCTAGATCCCTGTTTTTGGACAGGAAAAGACACTTCATATCTCAGAGCGACGCAGAAAAACTAGTCCATGCATTTGTTACCTCCAGGTTAGATTACTGTAACTCCCTCTTATTAGGCTGCCCCAATAAGTCTCTAAAGATTCTTCAGCTAGTTCAAAACGCTGCAGCTCGAGTATTGACTAAAACTAGGAAGAGGGAGCACATTTCTCCAGTGCTAGCTTCTCTACACTGGCTCCCAATAAAATGTAGAATAGAATTTAAAATCCTTCTTTTAACCTACAAAGCCCTTAAAAATCAGGCACCCTCGTATCTTAAAGAGCTCATAGTGCCCTATTACCCCTCTAGAACTCTACGCTCCCAACATGCAGGCTTGCTAGTTGTACCTAAAATCTCTAGAAGTAGTATGGGAGGTAGAACCTTCAGTTATCAGGCCCCTCTCCTTTGGAATCATCTACCAGTCAGGGTCCGGGAGGCAGACACCCTCTCTACTTTTAAGAGTAGGCTTCAAACTTTCCTTTTGACAAAGCTTATAGTTAGAGCTGGATCAGGCTTGGACCAGCTTTTGTCATGCTGCTATAGGCCTAGACTGCCGGGGGAACTGGCACACTGACACACTGGGATCCTAGCTCACCCCCTTCCCCCCAACCCCTTCATCACTTACTTTAACTCTGCCTGTCCCATTAAAGTTACTAACCATAGACCTTTCTGGAGTCCCTGAGCTCCCTTGTCTCGTAGATTCCTCTGAGCTGCCGTAGACGTCCTCCTGCTGTGGACGATCTGGACTCCAGCTGATACGGACGTGCTGGACTCCAGCGGCAACAGCTTCTACTACTCGTCTCATCACTATCACCTCTCTCTGTTACTCCCCTCTATCCGTCTTTCCAGACCCAACTCAGTCGAGGCATGATGTGTGTCTAACATGAGTCTGGTTCTGCTGGAGGTTTCTGCCTGTTAAAGGAAGTTTTTCCTCACCACTGTAGCTAGCTAAATACTGCAATGTGCAATGCTCATGATGGATTAAGGTGGGGTCAGACTGAGTCTTACCCTGTCTTGAAGTTGGGTCTCTGTTCATAATTTGACATAGAGTGGTCTAGACCTGCTCTGTTTGTAAAAGCGTCTTGAGATAACGTTAGTTGTGATTCGGCGCTATACAAATAAAGATTGATTGATTGATATTCATATGGACATAATGTTTATGTAGATGAGTTAAGGCAGGGACCATGGTGACATATGCTAAATTTGGAAGAGATCGGGTATTGTATGTAAATGTCAGTACCATGTATTTCCTGTGGGTGGCACAATGGCTGTTGGAGAAAAATGAACCCATAGATGTGTTGAGGGATGGACCATTTTTTAAGAAGTCCTGTGAGCTTTGTGATGTCACCATCTTCTAAAACACTTAAATATCATTTTTTTTAAATAGTCCTTTGATCTTTGTGATGTCACCATCTTCTAAAACACTAAAATATCATTTTTTTAAAAATAGTCCTTTGATCTTTGTGATGTCACCATCTTCTAAAACACTTAAATATAATTTTTTTTAAATAGTCCTTTGATCTTTGTGATGTCACGTCTCAACTTCTCAAAAACACTTAAACAGGCTGTTCTCTGACCTTGTGACACGTTGCTGACCTCCTATATATATATATCAGGTTATCACAGGTATAAACTGCAATCTGTTTCACCTCTGCCTGAAAGACACACACAAGTCAAGTCAAGTCAACTTTATTTATATAGCACTAAGGATTGTATTCTCTTGTTAACTCACACCCTTGGCCATAATGTCAGCCATCTGGATACCTCAAGTGCTTCACCGGATTCAAGAATCTTTAAGTAGCTTTATCATGTCTGTTATTGGTCGTACCCCAACAGTACCTGCACCTGATAACTCTTACAACAATCAAGTACAACCCCAGGTAAAGATAGACCTGACGCCTAAAGTGGTCTGCATCAACGAACATTTGGAACCTCTACAAGAAAGTCCCTTTACAAGCTTATGCCCAGGAGTCCAGGCATTTTGGGACAGAGCAAAATATATTTTACTCTTTCCTTTTAGAGGAGCTGCAAGACTTTTAAACTTTGCTTACAGAAAAGTAATAGTTTGCCTCAACATGGTCAGAGCAAGACTTGCAAACGCTGGCATGGCTGAAGATGTGGAAGCTGCCATAGTGTCTGAATTGGATGTGACAGAAGAACTGGAGCGTGAGTACTTCCCAGGTGATCTTGAGGAAGAGCCTGAATTGGATGCGACAGAAGAGGTGGAGCCTGGAGCTGATCACAGAGAAAGAACAACTGATGGCACCTCAAGAAATCAGATTGTAGTTCGACGTCCCGGGACAGTTGTAGATGCTTCAACCACCATTGTTATTGTTACTGGCAGTGCTTGTTTCAGCTATGAGAAACTGCTTCAGACTAAAGTTATGTGTCGGACCTATAATAAAGGCACATACTCGTTCTTTAGCACCTATACCGAAGAGTGCACCTTTCCCTCTAAGATTCGGTCATACTGTTGCGAATCTGACTTTAAAGCTGATTATAGATACTTTGGCTATTCTACATCTTCTTTTTCCACACATTACCAGATCACAACAATACATAAGATTTGCCTCGACAGTGACGACGAGTTGGATTCTGAGGACTGTTCAGATGTGTGGGAGGAAATGTCTGACTCGGATTGGGATTAGGAATATTATCAAAAGTACAATCGTTTGGCCCAATAGAGAAGATTCATTTTCCAGATTCCAAGGAAGAAGTACTTTAACAAAGAGACATCTGTAGAGATTATGTTGGAGTTTTCCCCGGGTGCTCCGGTTACCTCCTATAATCTTAATATGACAGTAACATGTCACACAAAAAAAACCCATGTATCAAGGCCCCAAGTGATCTTGAAGAAGCGTCTGACTTGGATTTGACGGAAGAGCTGGAGCCTGAGTACTTCCCATGTGGTCTTGAGGAAGCATCTGACTTGGATTCGGATTCAGATTTTTAAAAGTACAATCGTTTGGCCCAATAGAGAAGATTCATTCCCCAGATCTCAAGGACGAAGTACTTTAACAAAGAGAGATCTGTATGGAGTTTTCCCCGGGTGCTCCGGTTACCTCCTATAATCTTAATGTGACAGTAACATGTCACAAAAAAAAACTCCATGTATCGAGGTTATAGTCGTCGCCGTTCCCCCACTCTCTCCCCACATTTCCCGTCTCTCTTCAGTTGTCCTATCAACAAAGGTAAAAAAAAGCCCCAAGAAATACCTTCAAAAGAAAAACTGCAAACATAAACAAACAAAAATAAACAAATAAATAAAAATGAATTATCTGCATACTTTAATAATGCATGTTACCTTACATTGCACGGATGCTTAGGTGCAATGGAATTGTTTTCACATCACCTTGCATATCAAGTTATTAATATCAAATGTGTTATTTTAATGTTTAAATTGCTGAACTTTGGATTTTTGAGGTTATGTAATGTTCTTTAACTCAGGGAGGGAAAACACAGTTTTATTGTATTGTTATCTTTGCACATCAGTGTAATGACATAAAAAGCTGTTGTATCTTGTATCTTGAAATCTTACAGGATGACTCAGTCACATATTTTGGCCCTTTAGTTACACACCACATGCAATCTTACACAAGGTTGCTGACAAATAACTGTATCGCATTACTCAGGCCTACACAAAATCCATGCAGGCTTGCTAGTTGTACCTAAAATCTCTTAAAGTAGTATGGGAGGTAGAACCTTCAGTGATCAGGCCCCTCTCCTTTGGAATCATCTACCAGTCAGGGTCCGGGAGGCAGACACCCTCTCTACTTTTAAGAGTAGGCTTCAAACTTTCCTTTTTGATAAAGCTTATAGCTAGAGCTGGATCAGGCTTGGACCAGCTTTTGTTATGCTGCTATAGGCCTAGACTGCCGGGGGGAACTGGCGCACCGACACACTGGGATCCTAGCTCACCCCCTTCCCCCCAACCCCCATCACTTACTTTAACTCTACCTGTCCCATTAAAGTTACTAACCATAGTCCTTTCTGGAGTCCCTGAGCTCCCTTGTCTCGTAGATTCCTCTGAGCTGCCGTAGACATCCTCCTGCTGCGGACGTTCAAGACTCCAGCTGATACGGACGTGCTGGACTCCAGCGGCAACAGCTTCTACTACTCGTCTCATCACTATCACCTCTCTCTCTTACTCCCCTCTATCCGTCTTTCCAGACCCAACTCAGTCGAGGCATGATGTGTGTCTAACATGAGTCTGGTTCTGCCTGAGGTTTCTGCCTGTTAAAGGAAGTTTTTCCTCACCACTGTAGCTAGCTAAATACTGCGATGTTCAATGCTCATGGTGGATTAAGGTGGGGTCAGACTGAGTCTTACCCTGTCTTGAAGTTGGGTCTCTGTTCATAATTTGACATAGAGTGGTCTAGACCTGCTCTGTTTGTAAAAGCGTCTTGAGATAACGTTTGTTGTGATTCGGCGCTATACAAATAAAGATTGATTGATTGATTGATTGATTGATTAACAGACTGGTCAGGAGGGCCAGTTCTGTACTGGGCTGTCCTCTGGACTCCATAGAGGAGATGGGTGAGAAGAGGATGTTAGCCAAGCTGACATCCATCATGGACACCCCCTGCATGAGACTGTGGTGTCCCTGAGCAGCTCCTTCAGCAGCAGACTGAGACTCCCACCCTGCAGGACGGAGCGCTACTGCAGGTCCTTCACCCCATCTGCAATCAGACTGTTTAACACCAGCACTGCTGTGTCCCGTTAATCAGCTGTTCTCATCTTTCATTACACTACATGGAAGTTACTATGGGATCCACTATTTCCCGGGACCTGAGGTGGACCTCCCACATAGACACAATCAGAAAAAAGGCCCAGCAGAGGATGTACTTCCTGCGTCAGCTCAGGAAGTTCAACCTGCCCCAGGAGCTGCTGATCATGTTCTACACCTCCATCATCCAGTCTGTTCTGTGCACCTCCATCACTGTCTGGTTTGGCTCTGCGACCAAACTAGACAAACACAGACGGCAACGGACTATAAGGACTGCAGAAAAAATCATCGGTGTCGACCTGCCCCCCATACAGGACTTGTACCGGTCCCGGACCAGGAAACGGGCAGGGAGCATTACCGCTGACCCCTCACACCCTGGACACAAATTCTTCAAACTCCTCCCCTCCGGCAGGCGCTACAGATCACTGTGCGCCAAAACAACCCGCCATAAGAACAGTTTCTTCCCCCAGGCTGTCACTCTGATGAACACTAAACCATAACAGTGTCATACATGTTGGATCAATACTCTCTATAAATATACATGTAGATACACAATGCAACAATTCTCCAAGCAGAATTCCATATTTCTATTTTTTGTATTATTTAACTTCTATTTTATAATGTAAAAACTACCTCTTCAACTCACCACTGCACTTTATCATATTATTTTAGCCTGTACATATTAGTCAAGCCTATTAGTTGTTTCTTTGTATTTATAGCTAAGGTTATTATTATATTTTTATTTTATTTTTTATTGTAATTCTTATTCCTATTCTGCCTTGTACAAAGAGAGCACAGTTTACTAAAGTCAAATTCCTTGTGTGTTCAAGCATACTTGGCGAATAAAGCTGATTCTGATTCTGATTCTGACTTGGCACATTCACAAATAACTACCGTATCCATCTGAATCGCACTGTTCTTCATACTGTGTCTGTTTGTTTTTAAATGACCTGGTGCAATTTTTATCCTGCAATAACTTACCTTGTCTATTTATCAGATAGAAGTGTACATAGTGTGTATATATCCGTAATAGTTGCCATATTTTATTTAATTTTATTCTATTTAATTTTATTCTATTCTATTTTATTTAATTTTTATTCTATTTTATTTTATTCTATTCTATTTTATTTAATTTTATTCTATTTAATTTTATTCTATTTTATTTAATTTTATTCTATTTTATTCTATTTAATTTTATTCTATTTAATTTTATTCTATTCTATTCTATTTTATTTTATTCTATTTTATTTTATTTTATTTTAATTTATTTTATTTTACCCTTGTCATTGCTATTATTACTGTTATTATATTTTTTAACTATGTTAGTACATTGTTGTATTTCCCTGTCCCGTGTTGTAAGCTGCTGTAACAATAGAAATTTCCCCCCAACAGGATACAAATAAAGTCTATCTTATCTTAGTTTTTGGGGAACTAAAGTACAAAGTTCTTAAAACACCAAAAAATTACAACTCCCACTTCCTTTTATTTTACTTTCAAACAAGAAATCACAAAATGTACAATGTGAATACGATCATGCTGAATGACGAACGATCCCGTCTCATTCAACACGTGTCGCGGCGAATGACAGATAAAATGTTCAGACGAAATAAAAACCTGGACTGTTCGCAAACAGAACGTGATATAACACCTAGAAATGAAAGTTCAACACCCGACCCCGTCATCCTCAGACAACATGCACACCTGGATGTTACCACATGGAGGGTTGTTTGAGAGAAGATCCCTTTCCTACCGAGTAAAAATGACTAACAAATAATGTCAAAATGCACGTTTGAGGTTACAAAAATCTAATCCATCCGTTTAGCGCCTACGCTGATTTGAAAGAGGGCTTCTTGTAGTTCTGTTTCGGCTCTTCATCCGAGCTGGACTCTGCCGGCTCTGAGGTCTGTTCTTCTGGGTCGGAGTCGCAGCTTTCGTCGGAGTCCTCTGTGGATTCTTTTTTATCCGTGGACTTCTCTGTTTCAGTTACTTTTGTCTGACTTTCCACGGGTGGGGAGGGAAATGAAACTAGCTCTGGCTCGGGCTGTGGGGCGAGAGAGAACAGAAAAGATGGTTTATGAAAGAGGAAGTTTGTTACGGGTACAATCCTAAAACCCCTGAGTGTAAAGACATGTACCTGATTTTCTGTGATAATTCCAAAGAACAAACAGTTATCATATGTCAGGAAACTTTACTGAGATGACCGGTTTCACTTCCTGAAGCACTCAAAACTAAATTATAAGAGCGTCAACGAGTGATGGCAGTTCAACTTTGGACTAAGCGATGACTCTCACACCCTTTGTACTCCTTTAGACCTCCCTCACCCCTCACACAGCCGCCATCCTTGTCCACAGCCTTGTCACTTCCCGTCTGGACTACTGCAACTCTCTCCTCTTTGGTCTCCCTCACAAATCCCTCCATAAACTCCAACTGGTCCAGAATTCAGCTGCCCGGATCATTACCCGAACCCCCTCCATCCACCACATCACTCCTGTCCTCCAACAGCTCCACTGGCTCCCTGTTCAGTTCCGTACTCAATTCAAAGTCCTCCTGTTAACATTCAAGACCATCCACAACCTCGCCCCCCCCATATCTGTCCGACCTCCTCCATGTTCCCACTCCCTCCCGCTCCCTCAGATCCTCTTCCCCTCCGCCCGTCTCACCACTATGGGGAGCCGAGCATTCAGCTGCTCTGCTCCCCGTCTCTGGAACTCATGACCACCTCAACTCAGAAACACAGATTCTTTTCCCCATTTCAAATCACAACTCAAAACACATCTGTTCCAAACCGCCTACTCCGTCTGACTCCAATTGCACTGTCATTTTGTTATTGTTTCTATTTTTTCTTACCACTTTGTTAGTTTATATTGATTTCATGTTGACTTTGATTTTGTTTCCTTTAATGTAAATTTGTGTATATATATATATATATATATATCTGTGCGGTGTCCTTGAGTGCCGAGAAAGGCGCCTTTAAAGGTGACATATCATGCAAAATGGACTTTTTAATGGTTCTCTACCTGAAATATGTGTCCCTGTCTACAAACCCCCCGAGAATGAAAAAAATCCATTCTGCCCCTGTTCGGATTTCTCCACCTTTCTGTAAATGTGTGTGAAACGAGCCGTTTCAGACTTCCGTGTTTTTGTTACGTAACAACAATATCCGGTCTGTCACGGAGTCAGAGCTCGGAGCTTGTTCAGCCCATAGACTGTATAAAATAATACTGAATCCCCCCTCCGTTTTTCATTCTCTGCACAAATGTGTGCTAACAAGGAGCTTAGGAGGGAGGCATGCTAGTTGTAGGCTGTCTTAATAAACACAAAGGTCGCTTTGACTCCCCACGTCTGCAGATTTGAAGATATAGTGGATGATTTTTATTTGTCATGGATAAGTGCTAGCGCTAGTTAGCATAGCTACATGTCGTAGCTGTAGCTGTGTACCAAGACACACGTCGACATACTGACAAATAAAACAACAGGAAACACTAAATCTGTGACCAATCCTTCAGAAAAGGTCCTGCTGCCTTTCTGGCAGAGGTCGGTTTTACTCCCCACGTCTGCAGATTTGAAGATCTAGTGGATGATTTTTATTTATCATGGATAAGTGCTAGCGCTAGTTAGCATAGCCACATAGCTACATGTTCCTAGCTGTGTACCAAGACACACGTCGACATACTGATAAATAAAACAACAAGAAACACTAAATCTGTGACCAATCCTTCAGAAAGGTCCTGCTGCAGGCGCCTCTCCGTCAGGATCAGATTCTGGATCAGATTCAGAGGGTTGAAGTAACGTGATCTCTGAGCAGCCGTGTATATTCAGCCAACATGTAAACATTAGATCAACGTGCTGGAGAGCTGAGTCACATCCACTTCCTGAGGGGGCGTGGTCAGAGGGAAAACAGAGTGTTCTGATGAGGAATGAAGAAGAGGGCTTTTCAGGCAGACCAAAATCTGATTTCAAAGTGTTTTTTTGACGATAAACTTTAAAGACATGTTTTGGGGACCTCTTAGACCAATATATATTGATGAAAAAAGCGTGATATGTCACCTTTAAAGAAATGAAAACTAAAGGGGACAGGGTGTTCACAGTGAGGGGTCCGACACTCTGGAACCATCTGCCCGAGGAGATCAGGTCTGCTGAGTCAGTGAGTTCCTTTAAATCCCTTCTTAAAACATACTTTTATCACAGAGTCTTTCCTGATTTTACCTAAGTTTAATTTCATCTTATTTTAACTGTCTTAAGAAATATATTTTTAAAGAATTGTATTCCTTTAGAGTTCTTTTAGGGGAATTTTATGTCTTTTAAAATATTTTTTATTTCTTTATCTTGACTTGTGTTTACATAGGAACTGCCTGTTTTATTTTGCTGCCCATGTGAAGCCCTTTGTAACTTGGTTTTTGAAGTGCTCTACAAATAAAATAAAATAATTATTATTATTATTAATATAAATTAGGTTCTGCTTTTATTTTGAAAATGTTCTTAACCTCTCGAGTTGTAGTGTTTCTTTATTTCCTTTTGAGTCCTTCCACATTTCCATATCTCACACTGTGTTCAGTTAAGTGTTCACTTCATGTGCTCTCTTCAGTTTTGTAGATTTCTCTCTGCAGTGCGTCACTTTTTGTGTTCATCTTTTAAACTTTTCCCCACAGTTCCGGTCTCCTTTCTTCCCCCCTCACCTCACTGAAACCCAGTCCACAGTGTCTCCGGTTCCGCCCCGACATCTTCCCGTCCATGCCCTGCTGGTACTGCATCTCTAGCTGCTCGCTGATCTTCTTATCTTCCTGCCCTGCAGAGGAGACACCAGTAACAGCAGGCACACCCAGCCATTACAGGCCTATCCATGCATGGATAGGGCTGTGCGGCGGACGTGTGGTGGGGAAGCCGGGTTAATTGCATTGGGCAGTAAAGGTGAGAGGCAGCATGGGTGCAGGCAAAGGGACAGTAGTGTTTGGACATTTCATAACAAGAACACATTATAAACACTGTTTCACTAAAAGCCACATGAGGAAGCTCACCACTGCGGAAGTGGGATGTGGACTTGTGTTCGCCGATGACGAGGCGTCCGGTAGGTTCTCTCTGGAAAACAGATACAGTCGAACATTAGACCAACGTCACAATGTCTCATAAAGCAACACATGCCACAAGCCTTCATCATTTTGTGCAAGTGTATAGATCCATAAAATGCACCAAACTAGGGATGTCAACAATTAAAGCTAGGGTTGGCAGTCTCGGAAA
Source organism: Notolabrus celidotus (assembly GCF_009762535.1). Classification (NCBI taxonomy): domain Eukaryota; kingdom Metazoa; phylum Chordata; class Actinopteri; order Labriformes; family Labridae; genus Notolabrus; species Notolabrus celidotus. Next base: position 35,378,735 of record NC_048277.1, on the reverse strand, counting down.
ACCAGCATGAATTTGAATGTAGCTTTTCCTCATGACTCCGTCTAACCCCTCCCCTCCTCCCTCAGAGCTCCTCCAAAACAACGCCCCCCCCCCCCCCCCCCCCCCCCCCCCGCTCACATGCACGAGCGCCGCTGATTCTCGACCATATGATGGTGACTGATTCAAAACCGGTCCTCACCAAAACATTCTCAAAGTGAAAGTTAAAAACACAAACAAACATGGCTGCTGTTAGCACTCACAACTATCATGCTAGCATTATCCAGTTGTACTGGTGACACGAGATCAGGAGAAAAGTTATAACACATATATAACACTGTAACAGCTCTACTGTTTGTTAAACATGTTCAGTGTAGATGTTCTTAATTCCTACAGTGTTGACGGTCAGTGAAGGCATCAGGCGAGGTGTAGAGTGTTTGAGCTGGAGAGAGGAGAGACAAGAGGAGAAGTTCTTCATTCATTCAAACATTGATTGTTGTTTTGTTGGTTGGCGTGATCACGGCCGACAGTGACCGGTTATTAAAGATCAACGTGTTCACGAATCAGCTCGTCATCACTACAGCGTCCGGACGGACACTACAATACATGTACATTTCTATAGGACTTACTGAACGTCATTAATTATTCTGCTTGTTGGTGAGAGCTTTTTAGACTCTGATCCGGACTACAGTCCTGAGCAAAGCACCTCATCAGGTCAGAGGGGACAGGCCCGAGGACGAGCGAGAGGGGCAGTAAATAGAGTCAGGGGAAGTAGAGGCAGGAGACGGGGACTCAGAGGAGTGCACGCCGGGGAAATGTACGCGCAGGAGGCGGGCAGAACGGCTGGATGGGATTTGATTGGTTTAAAATTTGGGGACCCAAAAAAACTGTGATTGGTTGATGTTTTCCCAGGTTTACTCCGGCTGTAGATAGCAGCTTTTCTTCACTCTTTTTTAAGAACACATCATGTATTGATTACCATCAGGACATAAAGATCATTTTAACCAGTATAACAAAAAGTGGATCTAAATCTGATTACCAACCCCAGCTTTAATCGAGTACGTTTGAAAACAAAAGATTAAATCGATAACACTTGATCATTAACATTTCCAAAGACCGGTCAAGGAAAACACTTAAAATTGACATCCCCTACACCAAACGAACCTTGCTGGCGCCCATCAGACGTAAAAACTTTTGTTTCCGTTCATCGCTGCCAAGATCAGCTGACGCCCACTGCGTGGACCCATCCTACAAAAAGAAACAATGTTAGTATCTGAAAGTACAAGAGTCTTGTGTTACTAAAAAGAGAGAGATTAATGCATCTTAAGCTGATTTGAGGTCTTACTTTATGCAGGAGAGGAAGGGGACTACTTTACAGTATTTCTCAGTGGCTAAAACACTAAGCTCTATTGTCTGAACCAGATTCCTTAGTGGCCTGAACCCATGTATTGAATCAGTCACTCTTTTGGCAAAACCATAAACACTTTTCACCTGTTAGACACAACTTCAAACATATTCTTACTCACTAAAACACATGTTGCACTGTGATGCACTTGTGTTGCATAAAAGGTAAGCACAGGGAGCAAAAGTTCAACACATTTGAAGCACAGGTGTCACAGCTTAAACACAACCACTCAGAACTGAATTTAACCCTGGATCCGGCACGCCAGGGTTTTTTTTCCCCCCGGTTGCCTATGGAGAGAATATTGTGTCTTTAATATGCAATCAAAAATAATGGATTTGAGAACAAAAAACAATTTTGCAAACAAAATTATGATTTGAAAAATATGAAATAATGCTATGAATAAAGGAAATATATTTGTGATTAAAAATGTATCTTTATAAATCCACTCTTTTTTTGTTACAAACAAAATTATTATTCTCACGAACCACAGATTCGTTTGCGTTTCCAGTTTTTGCGTTTGCGTTTCTACATAACTGTCATGGGCGGGACCTCCCCTGAGAGATGCAAGAAGCCTCCTGATTGGTCAGTCTCACTCTGGGAGACGGTGTGACAACTTCCGCCCCAACAAGTTGTTGCCGCGAAGGGAGACATATCAACATCGAGAAACAGGTACGTTTTGCGTAACATACCTGTCTATTTTCTGTCTTATTGGTGCTATTAAGGTTACACTTGTCGTTCGTTCTTCCAGTGTTTTTTTCTCCTAACCGTTTTAGACGGCGGTATCAGACGTTAACACCTAACACGCTGTGTGCTCGTCATAAGTGACTGACTTTATTACCATTTATTACCTGTGAAGACAAGGGAAATTATTCTCCATGAGTGAAAACAGTCATAATAACAGTTACCTCAGTAAACTGCTTCCTGATGCTGCTTTCTGGTACCAGCGACAGTGATAAATAAAACATGATCAAACCCTAAGGGTTGAAGATCAGTGAAAATATGGCCCCTTTTATGCTTTTAGTTTCTTTTTACTTAACTTAAAGGAGGAATGACCCCTCAACAATCCACACACACGCCTCCTGATTTGTTCTGATAGTATATCTAATGAAAAAGTTTGTTTATTTATTTATAAACAGGCCGATAACTATGAAATTAGGATAACTGTCACTAAAGCCGGGCGGTAATAAATTCAGTCACTTATGACGAGCACACAGCATGTTAGGTGTTAATGTCTGATACAGCCGTCTAAAAAAGGTTAGGGGAAAAAAACACTGGAAGAACGAACAACAAGTGTAACCTTAATAGCACCAATAAGACAGAAAATAGACAGGTATGTTACGCAAAACGGACCTGTTTCTCCATGTTGATATGTCTCCCTTCGCGGCAACAACTTGTTGGGGCGGAAGTTGTCACACCGTCTCTCTGAGTGAGACTGACCAATCAGGAGGCTTCTTGCATCTCTCAGGGGAGGTCCCGCCCATGACAGTTATGTAGAAACGCAAACGCAAAAACTGGAAACGCAAACGAATCTGTGGTTCGTGAGAATAATAATTTTGTTTGTAACAAAAAAAGAGCGGATTTATAAAGATACATTTTTAATCACAAATATATTTCCTTTATTCATAGCATTATTTCAGATTTTTCAAATCATAATTTTGTTTGCAAAATTGTTTTTTGTTCTCAAATCCATTATTTTTGATTACATATTAAAGACACAATATTCTCTCCATAGTTGCCTGGTCAGGGAGAATGTGGCCTGTGATGTGGATGAAGTCCTGTGGCCTGACCCAGCATGTAGACCTGATGCTGTGGCTGAATGATTGTAGATACTGTCAGCACTTCAGTTTGATTTTGTGGATTACGCTGTGATGTGCTTCTTGTTTATGTTTGTTATTACTTTAGTTTTAGTGGATACAGGAGCCTCATTCATTTAGCCTACTGTGAACAATAAACAGTATTTCTACAGCTTCATGTCCTGAGCATTGTGTTTTCATTTTTTGACTGCTCAGTATTGGGGGCTCAGTCCATCCATAGGGACTTGGCTTGGGAACCGAAGGGTCGCCGGTTCGAGTCCCAGTATGGACAAAGTTTGGCAAGTGGACTGGTGCTGGTTCACTTGCCTGGGCACTGCCGAGGTGCCCTTGAGCAAGGCACCAAACCTCCAACTGCTCAGGGTGCGCTGGTTGATGGCAGCATCCTCACTCTGACATCTCTCCCTAAGCATGTTCACTGCATGTGTGTGCATGATTGTATATATATACTGTGTGTGTAGCATGTCCAAAAAAATAGCATGAGTGCAAATCCCCCCTTGGGATTAATAAAGTACCTCTCTTTCTATGGTTTTAAATTTTGATTGACTTGGGGTATGATCTGACAATATTGTTTGGTTTTGCAGGAAGAGTCAGAGGTTTGGTGAATGTAGTTTGAAAATTGGGTGTTGTGCTTATAGTGTTGAGAAAAGCGTGGTGGATGTCAAGAAATGTGTTTTAGCAATTGAGAAATACTGTAAAAACTACAACAACTAGTAGTGTTTTCTAGAGATGTGTCCAAAATTCGTCCTGTATGTGTTCAAACATGCATTATAATAGTATTTAACCCCTAAATAATGCTCTTTACTTGCCTTTTAGGCTGTATTTTTAATGTTGGATGCATAAAGTTGTGATAAAAATGGAATTGTCCTAACTTAAATGGGTAACAGATCCAGTCAACACACTTTATTTCAGTCCATTTTGATACAACACGACACATTTCATTCACAAAAATGCGCCTATTTGCATTTATATAGGCAATATTTACAACATGTGATGTGTTTTGAAATATAAAGTCTAAATTCGACCTAAAAAGGCACGTGCACTTCATCCAGACTCTGAACCCTTGTAGAGAAACCTGTTCTGAATCACAACAAAGCGCGTGAAGCCAGCCGTCCCTCCACACACTGAGGGGGATGCTAACCTGGAGCGATGAGCTCGTGCCTTTAATTCAAAGATATCCTCCACTCCTCTGGTTTTACTCACATCACTTGGAGACGCGGGTCGTTTCGTCCCATGCCTGTCCTGTGAATGACTCATTCTGAACGGGAGCTTCAGTAAATGGACAGTGAAACTACATACCACCTAGCAGCGGGAGGCTAGCTGCTTTTGTCAACAGGGTTCTGTTTCAGTACTTCCGGTTCCGGTCTGCTTCTTCTTCGTGTGTGGAGTTGCAGTTAGCGGGGAGATTCAGACGAGCGCCAGTCCTCCCAGTTATTAGATAGTAGAATAAAGATAAGATAAAATAAGATAAAATAAAATAAAATAAAATAAAATAAAATAAAATAAGATTAGATAAGATAAGATAAAATAAAATAAAATAAGATAAGATAAGATAAGATATTACTTTATTGATCCCCCCGGGGGGAAATTCAGTGGTTACAGTAACCCACACATAAGTACAATCAAGAAAGGAGTTTCAATAAGTACAAAATAAGTAAAAAAAAATAATAATAAATAAATAAAAATAAAAATAAAATAATAAAGTAAAATAAAATAATAAAATAAAATAAAAATAATAAAATAAAATAAAATAAAAATAAGTAAAAAAAAATAGATAAATAAAGCTAGAATACAATTTAGATATATACAATGTAACAGTGGAATTTAAATTAAGTAGAAGTAATTACAGGCAGTATTAAAATGTTTCAGTAGTGACAGGTTGACATGGTTTGATTATGGTTGGTAATGACAAATTAAGTAATAAATAGAAATAATATTTGTATGTAATATGACCATGTGTTGTAGTTGGAATAGTAATGTAATATAACATAATATAATATAGCAAGATAATTATATAATACAGTATATTATGCATTATAATGCCAGCAGCAGTCAAGAGAGAGTTTGGGATGAGATTATGGAGTGTGACAGACAGAGCAGGGATGGTATGGATCTGTTCATGGGGTGGGGGTCAGTGGTCAGCGTGGTCTGTGGCCTCTGTTACTGTTTAACAGTCTGTTAAGATAAGATAAGATAAGATATACTTTATTTGTCCCCCATTGGGGGAAATTCCTTTGTTACAGCAGCTTACAACACGGGACAGGGGAATACAACAATGTACTAACATAGTTAAAAAATATAATAACACTTTTTTATTTGCCACTGCCTTCCTATCTTAGCTCATTTTAACCCACTTTAAATTAAAATTTTAATGTAATTTTTAATATATTTCTAATTTTCCTTTTCTTTTCCGTTTTCTTATATTTGTCATTTTAATTGTGCTCTGTTTATGCTTGTCTGAATGTCTCCAATGCTTTTAATGTTTTAATGTAAAGCACATCGAGTTGCCCTCGTGTATGAAATGCACAAATAAAGCTGCCTCGCCCTTGCCATTAAAATGCTGTATTGAGGATTGTTGACAATTAAGTGTTGTTTTTATGCAAAGTTTTATTGGTTGTCACTTCAATGAATTAATCAGAACCAGAATCAGAATCAGCTTTATTGGCCAGGTATACTTGAACATACAAGGAATTTGACTTGGTAAACTGTGCTCTCTTTGTACAAGGCATAAGAATAAGACATACAAATAAAACTAAAAATATAATAACAATAACATCAGCTATAAATACAAAAGAACAACAAGTAGGCATGACTAATGTGTACAGGTTAAAATAATATGATAATAGTGCAGTGGTAAAAACTAGTAGTTAAATAATAAAATACATACAAATATGGAATTCTGCTTGGAGAATTGTTGCAGTCAAACGTTATCTCAAGGCGCTTTTACAAACAGGATTGTCTAGACTACTCTATGTCAAATTATGAAGAGAGACCCAACATCAAGACAGAGTGAGACTCAATCTTACCTAGGGTTGCCAACTTTCTCACTACTAAATAAGGGACAGGTGCACGGTGCCATGGTGGTGTGAGCATGATGTGTGAATTCATATTCTGATTCAACTGGAAATGCAGAAAGTGTGTATATTCCCTTTAATCCTTACTGTATCATTATGTAACCTCATGAATAAACCAGAGAAAACAAACAAGCAAAAGAAAAATGTTATGCAAAAGAGGAGTATGACTCACCAAATGTACTTTTTCCATGGATACTTTTTGCTGCTCTTGACTGACTCAAGCAGTCTTTTGTCCTTTTGCACAACCAGAGAGAAGTCCTGACATGACAAGTCACAGTTTACAGATATTTGAAGTTTTGATCAGCTCTGCATCTATTTCTTCAGTCTGAGCATTTAATGGCCATCACAGAGAAAATCCTACCCACACTTTTTTGCAGGACTTTGCACATTTGTGCTGTATACAACTGATGCGCGTGAGGGGGGCTGTGATTGGATGACAGGCGGTGTGATTGGCACATGATCTGTCATTGCCGTTTTACCTGATCTAGGATCTGTAGAGTGCAGTCTGCTTTATTTACAAGAGTTAATAGTCATTATACGGGACAATTAAGGTACAGTATGAAACATTTAGCCTAATACATGTCCCGGCTAATACGGGACAGTTGGCAACCCTTGCACTTTGCAGCATTTAGCAAGTTACAGCGGCGAGGACAAACTTCCTTTAACAGGCAGAAACCTCCAGCAGGACCAGACTCCTGTTAGACACACATCTGCTGAGAGGGATAGAGGAGAATAAGAGAGAGGCTTGTCTTGGCTGCAAGTGTGGACAACATCACTAACTTATTTGTTGTAATGGTTCATTGAGGTTGGGAATACAGCAACTCACCAAAACAACATGCTACCTGAGACACGAGGGCTCATGACACCTGGATGCAGCGATTCCACCACCACGTGGAGTCTCAAGGAAGTGACCCAGGTGAGTCAAATTGGAGTGGTGAGTCAGTGGCCACCGTTACCGTTCAACAGTCTGATGGCGGTGGGCTCAAAGGAGCGCTTGAAGCCTTCAGTCTTGCACCGTGGTGGAATGATGAAGTGCAAAACATTCAATATTTGCAATGCAGCAGTAAGATATTTGATAAGAGCATCTGAGATTCTACTCTTCTATTAGCTCCTGTCTTTAATTTGGTGTCGTTTGTTTGCAAAAGCTGTCACCTTATGGAGCCTGGTACAATCAGTGTGAAATACACTCTCAGTTGTCATGCGCTAAAACTGCCAAAAGGTGGCGTAAGAGGAGTAATAGAGAGAGAGAGCCAGAGGCGCTCTCACATCGGACAGGACGCTGAAACTCCAATTCTGCGACACACGTTTCACCAGGAGAGTTTGAGCTGTTGGTCTTTTTTTTTTAATGTGCGTAAATTGTTTGTTTTGTTTACCAACCTGAGTCCTGCAGCTTTGAGGAACATTTGTGAGGAAGCTGTTTTTTTCCTTCAACAAAAGAAATAATTAAATGACAATTAGTGCAATTGTATAATTTCAGTGACTCTGCAGAGAACAATCAAGAGGGAATTTGCAAAAAGAGATTTATTGGTCTCACATTGTAATTTTAATTCGTGCGTAAACTTGTTTGTTTTTTTCTAAAACAGCTGCTGGAGAGATGGAACAGTTTTGAACGCGGGTAGTATAAAATTAAAAAAAATTTGCTTTATTCTATTTTCCTTAAATGAGCTTACATTTTTCAACATAAAGCTCATGATCTTTCTTTTTGTTTTTTTTTCAGTTTGCTTTTGATCTCTGACAATGTAAGAAAATGTAAAAGTATATTAAAATAAATGATTTATCCGAGAGCAGGTGACCTTTACGCGCACACGAAATCAATCTTTATTATCTTTTACAAAAAAAGAAGTAAAAAAAAAAAAAAAAGTTGAATGGAAGAAAATTCTAAACTTTTTATTTTAGTAAAGAATGAACGTGAAGAAAGAGAGACACCCTGAGAGATAAAAGAGAGAAAGAAAGAAAGAAAGAAAGAAAGAGAGAGACAGGGAGGGAGTGAGCGAGAATGAGAAAGAGAGAGGGAGGGAGAGAGAGAGAGAGAGAGAGAGAGAGAGAGAGGGGAGAGAGAGGAGGGGTTATCCTGCCTCTGCCTCCTTACCCGGCACTGTCCCGCACTCTCACTTCACCTCCACACAGAGCCGGACGGGAAATAACTTTAAATACTTTCTTTTTTTAAAAAAACAACAAAAACAAAGATCCTGTGAGTGACAGCTCCTCGTGCGCAGTATCACCCCTGACAACGACGCCGCAGAGTTTGACTCCACTTTGTGAACCTCGGCGGAGCGCGAGCAGAGGAGTTACCAAAGTCCCCGCCACGCTCCAGAGATGGTTACTTTACGCACGGGATTTGAAGGCTGAGTGAAGTGACTCCTTCTTGTTCGGTCTCTGAAACTCTTCATCATCGCCTGCTACAAGTTTTTTTTTCTTCCTCCAGGATCACGAAGCGAATGACGAAGAAGTGAATCAAGGTAAGAGAGATCCTGTTGCTTCAGTGTGTGTGTGTGTGTGTGTGTGGACCCGGCCGGCGCGTGCCCATGGGCTCGGCTGCTTGTTTTGAAAAGTCGGTGCGCACTCCGGTTATCTCTGCGTGACAACAAGCAGCGATGACAGCAGCAGCAGCAGACTCGGCCTGTGGGAGAGTGTTTAAAGCTGCAGGTGGACCGTGATTATCTCCCTCCTCGACCCTGCGTGACCCGCACACGCTCACGCATAGAGGTGCTTCATTTTAATACAAAAGTTTGTGTTGGACACAAAGGTGTTGGAGGAGAAAAAAGGTGACCAAACTTTGCTTTGATGTAATTTTGAAATGTTAAAACAAACTTCAAATTAATTTTTTTCTCAGGCTTTATCACTAAACAATCAAAACCAGGAGTCACTGTCTTATTTTGGTGTCAGGTATATGTTTGAAAGTCACTCATATTATTGTAAATATTTGTTCTCCTCACAAGAAGCTGACTTTGAGCTTCAAATTCAAACAAAAACTTTGATACACCTCCAACTTAGTTTCCTTTTACAGATTAATTAGCATCAAACATTTAATTATAGTGTGTATTAATTATCTCCTTCACTTCAGTCCTCTAAGACTTTTATTATATCTGACTAAAGGATGCTTCAATAAAAAAATAGTGCGTGATTATTATCCTATAAATCAGATGTCAAGCAGAAATCTCAACTCCTTCTTGATGCATTAATTTCCTACATTTTATTAAAGCGTTTATTCTCCAAATTAAAAAATACTGAGCTTAATTTGAGCCCTAAAAGATCTAACTTTATTGTGCAAGCTAAGCAGAGCTTATTCCAGAACTTTGTGTCCATCCTCCTGTCATGCACCATAAACAGAGAAGGTTCAGCGGCTCTGTGACACCAGAAAATACTTCTACAGACTCAGAACCCATTAACAGACATTAAGGAAGAACCTTTAAGGAACAGAGTGCTGCGCAAAATCACTTTTGAGCCAATGAGAAAGTTTGAACGAGCCTCTGAAGTTTAATTTTTAAAGCAGCTTTTTTTTTTAAATTCAGAGAAGGCTCCTGAAGGCATCCCAGAGTGACCCGCATCAGCCTGGAGGAGTGTGACTGAGAGGGGATGATATTTACAGTAGTTTCCTCTTCAGCCACACAGCGGTGGGTATAGCCTTCTGTCCAGAATCGTGAACGCGTCGCGCTCTGCCGGACATAAACTGTGGTTCCTCGTGCGCGTCCCCGGCTGCGCTGCACCTCCACAGACGCACACGGTCTGCGGTGCCCCCCCAACAGTTTGCCCCCCCTGGAATATACAAGAGAGAGAGAGAGGACGACTGTAGAGGAGGGAAAGAGATAGGAAAGAAAAGAGCGTCTTTATGGTCAGAGTTCACTTTCCCCTCCGGAGGTCACGGCGGCTGACCCTACAAGAATGCGTGAGTCATAAATTAAAATAGAGCCTGAGCCTTTTAACGCGGATCCATTTGGGAGACAATACCAGGGGGGAGGCAGGACAGTGTCCCCGGATCGGAGAGAGAAAATAATCTGTGAGTTTTTTAAGATTCCCCCTGCATGATTTCAGAGCGCCTTTTCCTTCAACATGTCCACTTTGTGTCTCCACTTTCCTCCTTAACAAAATGCGTAAATCTCCTGTGAGGTGTGCAGCCAGATGGAGTGCTGAGAGGTGAAGTAAATTGTGGGTGTGTGAACTTGAGCCCGTGCATGCAGGGGACAGTGTTTTTGCCCGGGGTTGGAGAGCGGATCAGCTGGGTCTGCGTCTCCTCCATGTGTGTGTGGAGGTCTGGTCTGGTCTGCCCCGGGTTCACGCTGAGGATGTTTCAGGGGGTACGGGAGGACAAGGCGCTGAGACCACAGCCTGGATCACACTGATAGTCCTTTTTTTAAGGGTGTTCCCTGCATTTAGTGACACAACTGGCTCCCTGATAAGCCTCATGCTCGCTTGCAGATAAGGAGCTTTTAGAGAAACACACAGAGAGAGAAAAGAGTGTGAAAACCGCTAAAGAGGAAGTCCGGACAGAAGCCTCTGATTTATGAAACAATTCAAACAACTTCAACTTTAATATCTGAATGACTTGTTGCAGGAGTTTGGAAGGGAAGCCCAGCTGCAGCTTTAATTGTTTTACGCGTTCACATTTTTGTTAAATCACTCCTCCATTCAGACTCCTAATTAGCCGGTTTTACAGATCTCCAGGTTGCCAGTTTGGACTTGCCAACATGGGCCTGCGCAGTAAATCAAAATTTCCAACAAGTTGTTTAATTGTTTGGCCTCCTGCAGAACAATTTATAGACACCCCCTCCTCCTCCTCCTCCTTCTCCACCCCCCCTTCCTCCCCCCTCTCTTGTAAGTGAGAGTGTCTGTCTGAAAAACAATCCGAGCCGGAGGGGGGGTCGCTGGAGTTGATCTCCTATGGCATTTTGTTTTGAGCAGGTGCTGCGGGTTGAACTTCCCTCATAAGGTAAAGTGGCATTAGAGTGTCCAAATGGCAGACTTATATATAGGCTGCCAATTCAGCACATTGTCCCAGGCTGCATGCTCGCGCTCTCTGCGCTGTCTGAGGGAGACTTTTTCTCTTTCTTTTTTTTCCTTCTTCTTCTTCTTCTGCTGCGCGCTGACAACAGGCGGACAGGCCTGAGCACAGCGGCAGGCCGGTCACTGTGTGGTCCATTAGGATTCTGTCAGCAACATGAAATCACTATTAGAAGCTGTGCGTAAAAACGCTCCTTCAGGTCTGTGGCGCGTTTGGGTTGAATCTGCAGCTGCTTTAGAAAAGGAGGACGATTTCCTGAGAGGTGTTTTCTCCCTTTTTCTGCTTCTTTGGAATATTTTTAAAAAAAATGTAACAGTCAGCTAAAAATAAAATGTAAATTAAGGCCGCACAGATAATTTAATTTCAGATTTTCTGATATGATAAAGACAATTACATTTTCTGATTACATCTCTCTCACACTGATCTGATTCTCCTCCCTGAAAACAGCTTTTCTTAGAATTTCCCTGCTCTTATTTCACATCAGAATTCCACCCTTTAAATAAAAATCTGTTTTAATGTGCATCTCATGTTGATCCCTGAAAAGTGCATGCTTCAGTTCACGCAATGCCAAGAAAGCGGCTGGGTCTAATTCTCATATTTAGAAATCCATCCATCCATCGCTCACATGTTATTCTAATATAGCACACACACACACACATACACACACTGACTGTGTTTCCCGAGGCCTCCTCCAGTGTGGCACAGTGGCAGAAAGCGGGTACACATGCAGCTGGAAAAGACTGAAGATGGAGAGATTTGAGAGCTCAGAGAAAGAGAGAGTGAGATGAGGGGAGAGATTAAACAGAGGAGGGAGAGCGCTGCCTTTTAGATTTGCCAGATTGTAACTGTCACTTTGACGTTTATCAGACATCCTCGACACCTTGCTCTGCAGCAGAGAAACGTCTCTTCCCAGTCGGAGGATGGTTTATCATGTTTCACTCTGACTCTGTTTACGCTGTCTGTGGAGCTATCTTCCACTCAACCACGGTGTTGCAGTTTTAAGTGCTTCCACATGTTGTGTTTTTCTTTTTCAAGATGTCATTCACCTTCATCGGAAACCATCGCTTCACCATTTTAAGCCTGTGGCCGATCCAGAGAGTCCTAATTATTTGTTGTCGGGTGCTTTGAAAAAGACACCAGCCCCCAAATTGGACATGTGTTGTACAAACACAAATTAAACATTTAGCCCTAAGTATTTCTCCCTGGGTCCTAAGTGCATATTAGTCAGCCTATACTTATCTCTGGCCCGACGGCACACCCAAATTGCAGCGTTGCAGCTGAAAAAGAAAGGCTGAGGCCCCCGGAGAATGAGCACTTGAAGCACGCTGGCAGATGCCCATAAGTTTCTCAACCACAATGCAAGCTTAGGTGTGTGTGTCCTGCATTGTATGCGTGTGTGTGTCCTGCATTGTGTGTGTGTGTGTGTGTGTGTGTGTGTGTGTGTGCTTTTTTTAAGACAACATAAACAGATCAGTCAAACGTTCCTCTATGTGTGGCTGAGTGTGTTCATGTGCAATTAACCATTTAATCCAGAGTGTGTGTGTGTGTGTGTGTGCATGTGCAAGTGTGCTTCATATGTGTGTATGTGCATATATTTGAGTGTTAGACCTGTGTGTGTGTGTGAGCATTTGTATTGTAAGTGTGTTTTAGATATATGACGGTGTGTGTGTTAGTCTCAGTGTGTTCAAAGTGTGTGTCTGCGATGGTGTGTGTGTTGAAGTGTGTTCTATATGTCCGTGCATATGTTGGTGTGCTAAAGGTGTGTGCATATGCTAGTGTGACTTATTTGTGTGTGTGTCCAAGTGCATTTGTGTTTTGTGTGTGTGTGTGTGTGCATTTGTACTGTAAGTGTGTTTTAGATATATGGTGTCTGTGTCTGCAATAGTGTGTGTTGAAGTGTGTTCTATATGTCCGTGCATATGTTAGTGTGTTAAAGGTGTGTGCATATGCTAGTGTGACTTATTTGTGTGTATGTCCAAGTGCATTTGTGTTGTGTGTGTGTGTGTGTGTGTGTGCATTTTTACTGTAAGTGTGTTTTAGATATATGATGGTGTGTGTTAGTCTCAGTGTGTTCAAAGTGTGTGCATCTGCGATAGTGTGTACTGTATGTCCGTGCACATGTTAGTGTGACTTATTTATGTGTGTGTGTGTGTTTGTGCATTTGTACTGTAAGTGTGTTTTAAATATATGATGGTGTGTGTTAGTCTCAGTGTGTTCAAACTGTGTGCGCCTGCGATAGTGTGTACTGTATGTCCGTGCACATGTTAGTGTGACTTATTTATGTGTGTGTCCAAGTGCATTTGTGGTGTTTGTGTGTGTGTGCATGCTGTGTGTGTACGTTTTAGGTGTGTCTGTGCATGCATCTACATGTGTGTGCATATGTTTCTGCACATGAAGGTGTGTGTATGATAAAAGACTTGTGTTTGTGTTTGTTTGCTTAAATGCAGCATGTAATGTACGTTATTTGGTGTGTGTGTGTGTGTGTGTGTGGTAGAGTGTGAGTGTGTGTCCTGCTGTGTGAGCATCCGTCTCTCCGTCTCCGTGGATCCCTCCTCAGCTCTCAACCTTGGAAGCAGCTTTCTCATTTTTAGCACACAGAGCGCAGAATAACGAGGGTCCGTGTTCGCTCTCCTCTCTTTCCTCTCGGCCGCTGCTTCTCCACGAAGCTCCGACTGAGAGCTCACCTGACACACCAGCGGTCCCTCACTCTCTCCTTCTTTAACCTCCTTCGTCTTCAGTGTTTAGACGACATCTCAAGTTCACAAAGTTCATCCTCGCCCTCCTCGCCTTTTTTTCTCTTCTCAAACTCTTTTTCTTCAGCTGCACAGGGTGTGTGTGTGTGTGTGTGTGTGTGTGTGTGTGTCACCATCCTGTGATGACTGCAACGTTAACAATGGCTATTATGTACCTGCAGAGTAAGATTTATACATGCACAGTTTACACAACAGCTTTTGATGATGACTGCTTCACAAAGCTGGTGTCCTGCAGAGACAGGAATAACTCAGGGTGCTCAAACCAACATGAAGTAGAATAATCACACTGTTATTTCTTGTTTATTAAAGCTGGGGTTGGTAATCAGATTTAGATCCACTTTTTGTCATACTGGTTAAAATGATCTTTATGTCCTGATGGCAATCAATACATGATGTGTTCTTAAAAAAGAGTGAAAAAAAACTGCTATCTACAGCCGGAGTAAACCTGGGAAAACACCAACCAATCACCGTTTTTTGGCTCCCCAAATTTTAAACCAATCAAATCCCGTCCAGCCGTTCTGCCCTCCTCCTGCGCGTACATTTCCCCGGCGTGCACTCCTCCGAGTCCCCGTCTCCTGCCTCTACTTCCCCTGACTCTATTTACTGCCCCTCTCGCTCGTCCTCGGGCCTGTCCCCTCTGACCTGATGAGGTGCTTTGCTCAGGACTGTAGTCCGGATCAGAGTCTAAAAAGCTCTCACCAACAAGCAGAATAATTAATGACGTTCAGTAAGTCCTACAGAAAATATAGATTTATTGTAGCGTCCGTAGCCGATTCGTGAACACGTTGACCTTTAATAACCGGTCACTGTCGGCCGTGATCACGCCAACCAACAAAACAACAATCAATGTTTGAATGAATGAAGAACTTCTCCTCTTGTCTCTCCTCTCTCCCACTCACACACTCTACACCTCTCCTGATGCCTTCACTGACCGTCAACACTGTAGGAATTAAGAACATCTACACTGAACACGTTTAACAAACAGTAGAGCTGTTACAGTATTATATATGTGTTATAACTTTTCTCCTGATATCGTGTCACCGGTACAACTGGATAATGCTAGCATGATAGTTGTGAGTGCTAACAGCAGCCATGTTTGTTTGTGTTTTTAACTTTCACTATGAGAATGTTTTGGTGAGGACCGGTTTTGAATCAGTCACGATCATATGGTCAAGAATCAGCGGCGCTCATGCATGTGAGCGGGGGGGCGTCGTTTTGGAGGAGCTCCGAGGGAGGAGGGGAGGGGTTAGACGGAGTCATGAGGAAAAGCTACATTCAAATTCATGCTGGTTTTCCGAGACTACCAACCCCAGCTTTAATCAGTGATGATGAATCTCGTCTGCCATGACACACACTCTGCTCCCTCTCTTTTCTTTAAGTGGACAAACTCACCACCCCTCTCTCCCTCCAGCCGCTTCTTCTCTGCTTTGTCTCTTTCACAATCTAGAAATCTCAGTAACTGATGTAACGTGAAATAATTCCCGGATTGTGTCAAAGAAATCCAGCCCAAAATATGTGTGCACACAAAGTCCTGCAGGGCTGGATTATCCTTTAATGCTGAAGTACTTTAACAAAGCCTGGTGGAGGTTTGTTCTTCCATCCGGAGAGAAAACCGCTAACGTTTGGAATCACTTGGATGTATGTCAATGCATTTGAAAAAAAACGTGTTTGTAGTTACAGTTGCGTCTTTGTCGGAGCATCGTCCAGCTTTTAAAGTATCCGCAAACATTTGCACATCAGGGGCGTGAGTCTCAACCGGGGCACTGAGTCATGCAGGGGCGGCATGAAGTGTGTGTGAACACTCACGCTCACACACATAAAATATAATTTAATCACCTCTTCTTATCTTAACAAGTTTAACTGCTGAAATTAGAGTAATGATCCAGTGTGTGATATTTAACTCTTAAAGTAACACACTGTCCAAATGATGCAAAAAGGCAGTGGTGGACAAAGGACATGTCTTCATTACTTAAAGCTGGGGTTGGTGTTCAGATTTAGATACACTTTTTGTTATACTGTCTAAAATGATCTTTATGTCCCGATGGCAATCAATACATAATGTGTTCTTAAAAATCCCTGCTATTTAAACTCCCCACACCACGCCTCACAGACTTAAACCACAGGGCCATCATATGCATCGCAACCTCAATAGAACAGGACATCACACATCCACTAAACACCCACTTCATCCCACTCCCCTCAGGACGCAGGTACAGAGCTCTGAGGTGCAGAAGGGCTCGCCTCGGTAAGAGCATAATCCCTGCTGTTATAGCGAGCCTGAACAAAAGGCCTCGCTGAATTATACAACTCTGTCTGAGTGTTGATGTCTTTGTGGACTGTTTGTTGAGCCTACAGTGTATGTTCTTGTGTTTGTCTATGTCTGTGGAAATGCAGAAAGGTGCTGTGGTAAAGAATTTCCCCAGGGGGACAATAAAGTCTAAAGTCTATCAGGAGCCAAATGATGAAACCAATCAGATCCAGTCCTGCCGTTGTGCCCGCCTCCTGCAAAGCGTACATTTCCTGTTTGTTTGTGTTTTTAATTTTCACTATGAGAATGTTTTGGTGTTTTCTCACCGCTGAGTGAGACATGAGTTGACGTAGTGCGAAACACAAACCATGTGCTGAGGACCGGTTTGGAATCGGTCACCATCATATGGTCGCGTGTGCATGTGATCGGGGGTGTCGTTTTGGAGGAGGGGGGGAGGGGTTAGACGGAGTCCTGAGGAAATGCTACCTTCAAATGCATGCTAGTTTTTAGTGACTACTAACCCCATTAGAGTAAGCATCAGTTCAGGGAGAGATTTCAAATGTCAACACTACCCCTCCACACCAGATTTCCCTCTCACTACACCCCTCTCTGCTCCTGTAAGCCCCGCCCACAAACCGATCGAGGAGAGTGGCTCTGATTGGTCAGAGCTGACGGGAGCAATTGGGAGCTCATTGATTGATGGCTGTTGATGAGTGTTATGACTTTTTTGCACTAAATAATTACAGTTTATTTACCCCAGTTCTACCAACTGCAGCTTTAAAGGTGACATATCATGCTTTTTTCATCAATATATATTGGTCTAAGAGGTCCCCAAAACATGTCTTTAAAGTTTATGCTCAAAAAAACACTTTGAAATCAGATTTTGGTCTGCCTGAAAAGCCCTCTTCTTCAGTCCTCCTCAGAACACTCTGTTTTCTCTCTGACCACGCCCCCTCAGGAAGTGGATGTGGCCTCGGCTCTCCAGCACGTTGATCTAATGTTTACATGTTGGCTGAATATACACGGCTGCTCAGAGATAGCGTTACTTCAACACTCTGAATCTGATCCAGAATCTGATCCTGACGGAGAGGCGCCTGCCGCGGGACCTTTCTGAAGGATTGGTCACAGATTTAGTGTTTCTTGTTGTTTTATTTGTCAGTATGTCGACGTGTGTCTTGGTACACAGCTACAGCTACGAACATGTAGCTATGTGGCTATGCTAACTAGCGCTAGCACTTATCCATGGCAAATAAAAATCATCCACTAGATCTTCAAATCTGCAGACGTGGGGAGTAAAACCGACCTTTGTGTTTATTGAGACAGCCTACAACTAGCATGCCTCCCTCCTAAGCTCCTTGTTAGCACACATGTGTGCAGGTAATGAAAAACGGAGGAGGGGATTCAGTATTATTTTATACAGTCTATGGGCTGAACAAGCTCCGAGCTCTGACTCCATGACAGACCGGATATTGTTGTTACGTAACAAAAACACGGAAGTCTGAAACGGCTCGTTTCACACACATTTACAGAAAGGTGGAGAAATCAGAACAGGGGCAGAATGGATTTTTTTCATTCTCGGGGGGTTTGTAGACAGGGACACATATTTCAGGTAAAGAACCATTAAAAAGTCAATTTTGCATGATATGTCACCTTTAAGTTCATTCCTCAATGTGATGCCATGAAAATGTGTTTGATAAAATGCTTTGAGATGCTTCATTCAGCTGAAGAGAGAAAGTCGAGATCACTGAAGTGGAGTAAGAGTCAAACATGGACTTTGAGGAATCTGCAGAACAGCTGTTGAGATCTTTACCTCCAGAGTTTAACATCCATCTCACGACATCATGACACACAGTTTAACAGATACGCAGAGACAGTCAGATGAGGTAACTGTGTTTAAAATAAAGAAGTTAAGACAGAACGCAGATTTAATTCTGAACGCTCCCGCAGAAACACGCTCTGAAAACAGATCAGCATCCGAAGCTGTTCCTCATGTCTGCTCGCTCATGGAAATCCCATCATTGTAACTTTATTGTTTCACTTTAATCCCAGCTAAAGACATCATTCAGATCCTTCTTTCCTCTGTTGATAGATGCCTCAGCTTTGTCAGGAGCGGAGAAGGATACCTGGAAATACATCCGCCGATTCCTCTTTGCTTTATTCGTAAAGATAAATCATAATACAAAGATTGAAGTGTTGTTGTTCTCTTGGTTTCAGCCAATCAGAGTGCAGAGTTCAGGTATTCATAACAAGACTGTAGGGTGACCAGGCGACTGACGCTGGTGCTCGAGTGGCTCTTTATCCGTCAGTCATGGCCTTGGATTGCAGCGGCAGCAGATGCTTTGGCGATCACACTGCTGCTGCTGATTTTACAGAGAAGAGAAATCACATGTGAGCACGTCCAGGAGCTGTTAGAGCTTCTTCTGTTCGGCTTCTCTTTTCTGCATCAGTTTTTCAAGCCAGAATACTATTGGATAATCATTGGCATCTATTTGAGGATTATTTGAATGATTCATGTGGCAGTCACGTTAACCAGCAGCAGGACGAGGTGCTGCTAGTAGCGGACACTGACGGCGTCTGTCTCGACCTTTATGTCTGCGTTTCTGTGACACGGCGGCGTGGCGTGTGTGTTTACATTTACCTTTTTTATTACCGGTTGCAGCTATCATGTCCGTCTTTGTCCGGTCGTAGACTCTCTCACTGGCTGATCTTTATTTATAAATCTATTCTCGGACTTCTACCTACATATTTGTGTGTACACACCATAGACTGTATAAAATATGGACGTAGTATCCGTGACGTCACCCATCTGTTTCTGAAGAGCTGTTTTGAGACCAATCGGCTGCGGCAGCCATATTGCTTCTGTCGAGCCAGTGTGACGTAAAGAGGCGGGCTTTGAGCCTCCTAGCCAACAGCTGCAGTGTTCCCGCAGGCAGCTGTGCCTCTCATTGGAAGACTGGTAATCTCAATATCTTCGAAATTGCCGAATTAGAAAAAAATCCACCCCCCTCACAGTGAGAGGACGTCGAGAAATTAGCTATTCAGACTACACTCATCTTTTGTACCAGGCTGTAAACATGTTTATTAATGCTGCAAAGATCGTCTTTTCCCCATTCATGTGTATGCGACTTCCGGTACTTCCGGAGCCAGCCTCAAGCGGATCCTCGATGAACTGCAACTTTTAACACTTCTGCATTGACTCATATTTTTAGACTGGAGGTTGCCGCTTGGTACACACGTGTAGAAACCTCAGCTGATATGGCCTGCGCTCTCAGGACATCGTACAGCTGCAGGTCCCGAGAGTCAGAACTGAAGTGGGCAAAAACTGACACATCTTGTAACTCTGGGGGAATTCAAGTCTAGGGGTGAGCCCGACTAAGGATTTGCTTAGTCGAATCTGATTCATCAGATTTTGCCCATAGTCGATGAATAGTGGAATGTTTGTTGTTTTTCCTTATTGACCCAAAGTCTGCATGATGGTGACCGCATGACAATATTACACATAACCATTTACAATTAAGAGACTCATAGCTTAAAGTAAAAGGGACAACAGAATATTATAAGCATAAAACTTAGATTTTTAAATCTATATTGCAAAAACAACGAGGTGATGAAGGAGAGAAAACTCAAATAAGACCACCATCAGTTAAACATGGAACAACGCTCCACTATAGAGAAAGGAATCAGGAGATATTTAAACAGTGTTCACACAGCAGAGAGCAGCACTGCAGAGGGTAGTTTGTCCAACTTAAGGCTAAACATTTGTATAATGTTCAAAATCAAACCTGAACCAGCTAAAGGGTTTTTAAATCTCTTAACAGAACCTTTTAAAACAGTCTTTCATCGCGTCTTTGTCCGCTTGAGTCTTTTCAAATTGTACGTGAGGAAAACCATCGTGTGTACGGGCAGAAGTGCGCTCCTGTCTTTGTTGACTGTAAATCCTGTCTTTGAGAATATCCTCTCTGATGATGTGGAGGTGGATGGGATGCTGTGGATTGTTTTTGAGGCTTCGGACAGCTTTGAGTATCCCTCCTGGTTCTTTTGGCCCCGTACAGTTTTTGTGTGGTCCGGTAATCCTTGATCTCACAGCCCTCTTCATGAAGCTGCTCCTCATCTTCATCACTATTTTTTAGGATCAACTGAAGTTTTATTTCCTGACATTTTGAGCTGCCATGAACGTAGAAAGATTTAAAGACCAGCTGAGGTATGTCTGCTCCATGGGAGAGTCCACCTTTAATTACCAGGGGAGATTTAATTACCACTTTAAGGAGATTTAACACTTCAAGAGCTGTTCTCAGAATTACATTAAATAAGTCTATATTTATATCAAAATAGGATATATGAGACACTATTTTTAAGGGAAACAGGAAAATAATGTAAAATTAGACATTGAGCACCCCCATGGTTTGAATGGAATGATCCACGTTTCATATGCAAATATTCAACTATGAGATTGGCAGTCGACTAACGCTCGTTAGAACGAATCGTCGAATATTCAACTATTTGGGGTCACCCCTGTTCAAGTCACTCATAAAAGACAGAGAAACAAGCTCCATTGGATCTTGTGATTGCACCGTGTAATCATGTAACCATGTGAAATTGTGACCGTAGTCTATTTGTGTTGTTTTGTGTGCTTGTTGTGTGTTGTAACCTATTTTGTTGCTGCTTGGCCAGGTCACTCTTGAAAAAGAGGTTTTAAATCTCAATGAGTCTCTTAACTGGTTAAAGACATGCTCAGTTTCTGGAAATACTTGAGGAGCTGTATTAGATTCAGAAATGGGGAAAATAACAGCAACTGTTTTCTTCTTCTTTTGCTATTTAATGCAGTTAAAACAGCTTTGAGACGCTCTGTAGCCACCGTCTGGAGGGAATGTCGTATTACAACCAGGCACTGGTAAAAAACATGAAAAATTCTCGCCATAAACAGGAACTGGATTTTTTTGGGGGGCTTCCAAATGCACAGAATTTACTATACAGAAATAAGAAAAGAAATCTCGGCTGATTGAAACTCTGATCCGTGCTTACAAAAACACTCCTTCAAAGATTAACTTTATAAAACTCTGTAGAAACAGAATGGAAACAGTGCATTGTAGGTTAAGACTAAATGGGAACTAGAACTCAATACCAACTTGTCAATGTGTGAGTGGGATTCTATTTGTGAAACACAACAGTAGTCCACAAGCTCCAGAAGGTGGAGGGAATTTGGGTGGATGAATGTTATACGCTTTTTTTTAATCACACCCCAAATCAAAAATAATCAACTTGGTACTCAGCAGCAATATTGGAGACAATGTGGTCAGCTGAATGTCAATCACTCACATATTTTCTGGTTGTGTGTAAAATTGAAAACATTCTGGGATAGTGTGATCAGACATTCTGGGTTACAAGTTCCCCAGAGACCCCCGGATTGTGTATCTGGGCATGAGCCCTAATGACTTGATCCCTAAAGAGGACATCTACCTTTTTAAAATCTTGATTCTTCTACAAATTAGAAACTTTATTCAAAATAAATTTGCTCAATTTCCTTCCCTTCCACCAAAAACTGCAGTTGATTTTATCCTTGAAATCAATCCAGGAGCTAGGGGAACAATATCTAAACTTTATGCTGCTATATTTGATTTGGAAGATTCATCTCTTTCAATTATCAAAGAAAACTGGGAAAGTGATCTGGAAACTAATATCTCTGAAGATCAATGGTCTAAAATACTTAAAGGAATTCACTCAACTTCCATTTGTGCGAGGCATGGCCTTATTCAGTTTAAAATTGTTCACCGCCTCCATATGTCAAAGGTCAAGCTTTCCAGAATCTTCCCTGGTGTTAGCCCTACATGTGACAGATGCAAACAAGCTCCAGCCAGTCTTATTCATACCTTTTGGTCATGTCCAAACCTCAAAACATTCTGGTCTGCAATATTTGATGTATACTCAGAGCTTACAGGTCAAACTATCACACCGTGTCCTCTTCTGGGTCTTTTTGGGGTGCAATCGGGGGAACTCACTCTGACTAAAGTGCAGTTGAGTCGTATAGCCTACTCAGTCCTTCTTGCGAGGCGTCTCATTCTCTTGAATTGGAAGAGTGACCGTCCTCCTACTTTCAGCAGGTGGATTTGTGAGGTGATGTATTTTCTCAAAATCGAAAAGATAAGACACACACTACGGGGATCAACTGGGAAATTTGATACAATATGGTATCCTTTTATTTCCTACGTGGAACGATTGACAGTGCCGCTTAACGGATAAAAAGGGGTATGGCTCTGTAAAAATCACCAACTCTGCGATCTGGTGCACTTTTTAATTTATTTTTATGTAATTTATTTATATATTTCTCCTTTAAATTGTTATTGTCTTTATTTTGCTTTTTGTTTTCTGATATCATTTTGTCTTGGCTGTCCAGTGACTGGAAGCCAGTTGTATTTAATTTTGTCTGGTTTTCTCTTTATTATTTCTGTATTGTCTTTGTTGTATTTGTCTGTCTGTATGGAAAACTCAATAAATACACCATGACTAAAAAAAAAAAAATCTTGATTCTTGCCTGCAAAAAAAAGGCTGTTACAAGGAACTGGTTAAAAAGTGATCCTCCAAGTCCAGAACAGTGGAAGAAATATATTCCATGGAAAAACTGACACATGACCTGCAGACTAAAGCATGGACCCATGATGAACGCTGGAATAAATGGACTGATTACCAGAATAAAAGGACAGGTGGTGATACCTGCTGTGCAGAAAAGACGTCATAAAACAACAATATAGATATTGAGAAGGCGCCCCTTGCTATATTTATGTTTCTTTGTGCATAATTTGTTGTGCTTTCTGTTTGTCAATATTGCAAAAAAGCAAATAAAAAGTAAAAAAA
Organism: Notolabrus celidotus; assembly: GCF_009762535.1. NCBI lineage: Eukaryota > Metazoa > Chordata > Actinopteri > Labriformes > Labridae > Notolabrus > Notolabrus celidotus. The sequence goes on along the minus strand of NC_048277.1, from coordinate 35,355,620 downwards.
AAAAGCACAGAATTTCACCAAATCAGCCACATGCATTGGCCACGCATCCCATTTATATATTTTGGGATTCATGTCAAAGAAATTGAAAATCCTGCTCCAAAGCGCCTCCTTAAAAGTAAAAAAAAAAGGGTAAAATAACCCTCCAGATAGAGTTTTTTTTTTAGCTACATGCACAAATTCGGACATGCATATTCAGGGCATCAGGATGCACAGAAAAGCCTCTTGCACCCATTTCCTAAAACCAACAGGTGACCAAACAGCGTCCTCATTTCAGTGGACGTTTAAACCTTCTCTCCTCAGATGCTGTTTGAAATGCATGCCCTGAAATAACTTCAGCGTGCTGTACACAATGTGAGAAGTTCATCTGGGAAAGTGGGTGCCATGAGCAAACATCTGCAGGTTTGGTTTATCCAGCTTAAGAACCAGATGGGTGGGGTTTGATATGTAAGACAATAAGGGAGCCTGAAAGTTTTGACAATCAAATGAAAGTGTTTAAAGATACATTTACTCATCTTTTGTGGGCCTGACAGCCAGGCTGACTGTTTCTGAATTGTCATGACACATTAACCCCACCCCTCTGGCACTCCCTGCAGGTTAAAACAAACAAAGCAAAATTATTTGCTCTGCCTTTTTGATAAAAGTCTGTTGTTAATGTTGCACGAAACCCTCTCAGGGGCCATACTGAGTGAAAACAAGACAAGTTTGCTCCTGAGCCGTCGTACTAGACCACTGCAGGTTTCTTTTTTAACCTCTAACTTAAATTATTTTATTAAAGCACAGAAAATAAACGTGCAAAAATGTCTGTCATGAAGAGAAGGCCCTCTCTGCTCTGCTGAAAGTGGCGTCTGCCGTTCAGACCTCCAGAAATCAGCTGCATACGTTGCTCTGACTGCATGCACTTGCATGCAGTATATTCAAAAACACATTGTAAGGAATACAACAAGTTTTATGAGGCACAACAAAGGAGCAGGATGCACACGCACTTTGTTTTCTTAGCTCTATGTGCTCTATTATCCATGACTCATTACGTAGATTGGTGCATTGTGTAAACAAGGTTGGATAGTAATTGAGTGAATCTGGAAGGAAAAAAAAGCCTGACTGAGAAAAAGCAGGATCAGTAACCTTTATAATGACTGTTGTTTAGGCGAGGAGTATCAGATTATGATGCAGGAATAAAAGAAAGATTTGCAGAGTTATGTTTAAAGGGCACTTTTGTGTAATCTGTGTTTCTTTTGAGGGAAGATTAAAATGAAAATGCAGCAAAAGCTCAAACTTATGTTCCCTTCTTTGGGGTTGAGGTCCATAAACCTTGAATTCCCAGGATGCCAAGTCTTCATGCATCTCAAGAAGCCTTAAACAAAGCAAGCACAAGTTCATATCTTTGTTCTCACCTCCCCAAACAAAGTGACATGGACAAATAATGCAGTTCAAACAGCTGCACACAAGCCTGGTGTGATTGTTCTCCGCGCTCGTGTTTACCGTGCTTTTATAAGTCCTCTCTCTGCTCCTCCCATCCGTGGAAGTGTCGCCCTCCTCTCAGAGCTGGCTGGCTAACCTTCACTTTACCGCTCGTAGTGGTTTTGGAGTAATGGGGCGTGGCAGCGTTGGTGCGGGGTGCGAGGCCTCCGAAATGTCCCTGTGGTGAAGCGGTGAGGGCCAAGATACAGAGGTCCCACCCACTGAAGCCCAAATCTGATTGGTCTTCCGCCAGCTTGTCTACGCAGGGCCTTTAATCGAGCCGTTGTCATGATGAGATGGTGGTGAGTGTTTTGGCTTTGGACGGATGGAGGGAACAGTGAAAAAAAAGAGAAAGGGAGGGAGAATAGGGGAGCTGGGGATCCTCTGTGGGGCTCAGAATAGAAACGTTCAGTTTGATGGACAGCTCTGAAACGGCCCGTCTCTCTGAGACACACACATCAGGTTCATTCCTTGTGTCATGAAGTTCCCAGGGCTGTACAGCGATGCCTGGGAACGTATTCTTACATGACATGCTCCTGACACGCTCCAGCCTCATGTCTATTTGTATATACGGTATGCGATGTTCTCCGCACGCTGTTGGATTAGCGCAAGTGTGGATTGTGGTGTCCGGCGATGACTGGGTGTGCGGAGGAGCGGCGCTTGGCTCCGGTATCGAGCTGACGGGGCTCGGGCCTCGGGTTTCTGCCACGTAATCTGACACACTTTTAGATGGTTGGGCGAATTGCAGCGTGGACGCCTGATGAGATTTATGCCAGAGGGATTCACACGTAGGAAATGCAAGATACACCTAAAGCTTCTGGAAGTTTGCCTTGTAAGGGGAAACGATGTTTAAATCATAGTAGACCAGGCGGCTTATTCAGTTTTTGAGGGATGTGGAGACGAATCACTTTAAGATCCACACCTGCCAATGACACATGATGATCAGTGGGCCCCTAAACCATGAAAGGAATGCTTTATAATGGCCCTGCAGTGTTAGTTAGTGCCCTACTATTACCAAAATAATTCAATATTCAACTATAGACTGTTTGAGACGTTAAAACACTAAGAAAGCAGTCAAAACTGAGCATGATTTATTTGACACGGCTGAATACGGGATCACAGAATCTGTGGGCGACAATATCTAACTGGTTTCTTGAGTGTAGCTAAAGTTAGCAGAGCTAGCACCACCAGGCTTCAGCCATCCTTGCAGGTTAACGTCCACATGCCTGTGCTGGTTATGCATTGGTCTAGTTAAGTAGTTATATGCTAGTTTACCTAAACACAGCCTACATACTATAATAATAACAATATAAATAAATAAATAAATAAATAAATTAAATACAAATAATAAGAATAAGAATAATTTGATTTTCAGAGCACTTTTCAGAAACCAGGTTACAGTGCTTTACATGAGCAGCAAAATAAAACAAGCAGGTTTTAAAATCACCCAAAGCAAGATAAAGAAATAAAACATATTTTAAAATACATAAAATTCCCTTAAAATAACTCTAAATGACTACGATGATTTAAAGTATATTTTTTCAAATGGTTAAACACAAATAAAATAATATAAAATTCAGATACAATCTGAAAAATAAAAGTATTATTATAAACAGATTTAAAACCTTTTCTTTTTACGTACAACTTTATCTACATTTTCTATAGGCTCAAGGAAAAAGGGTAACGCAAAAAATATAAATGTTTGCTTTTCATCTTTTCAATACAGTCACAAATCAAACAGCTGTGGCAACAAATCTCTTTAAAATTTACATTAACTGAGAGAAAAGAAAGGAGACCCACCCGCCATCTAGCCCGGAAACCCACAGACTTGATTGTGTTCATTTTTAAAGAGAGTATACTGATTCCCGACTAAACATACTGACAAACCACCTGACATGCCATATCCTATCTGCTCTTGTTTGCATCCGGGTCGTAGAGCATTATTGCATTATGACTGCAGCCACTAACAGCAGCCCTGCTACAGGTTGAACAAAACATATAGCCAGAACTTTGGGCCTTCAATAATAAAAATCTGAATAATTTATTCAACGCACTAGTGGTTCTCGTGATGATGTTTAAGCCTTGAGTTGACTAAACGTGTGCATCCCAAGTTATGGGTCGCACTATTGGAAATATTTGAAATGATGACTCTGACTAACTTCAGGCAAATCCAGAAACCCACACAGAGCTAGCACCACCAGCCATCAGTCCTCCTCGCAGGTTAACGTCCACATTCCTGTGCTGGTTGTGCATTGCTTAAGTTAAATAGTTATATGCTAGTTTACCTAAACACAGCCTACATACTATTACTTAATAGATCAAAATACTGACAAACACTACTCTCCCATCTGTGCTTGTTTACATCTGGGTCGTACAGCGTTATAGAATTTGGCATAGGAGCTACAGCTTGGACACATGGCTGGAATTGCAGGCCTTCAATAAAAAAATCAGAATCTTTTATTTAATGCACTAGTGGTTCTCGTGATGATGTTAATCCTTCAGTCGTCTTAACATGATCATCCCTAGTTATGACTCCCAAAGATGGTGGTCCCCATATTGGAAATACTGGAAATGATGACTCTGACTAACTTGAGGATAACCCAGAAACCCACACAGAGGTTGCATTGAGGATAAAATCTTACTTCCTCCTGGCAAACAGCTGAATCTAAAATCAGCCGCACCCCTGTGTATGCATCATTATGCAAAACTCTCATATAATTAAAGTGTTGAGTTAAAAACAAACACCCACCATTCAGGAGTCACTGACAAGGAAATAGGCCAGAGAGAGCAAAACACTGTTCTGCATCAGGCTATCTTTCTGTAGCCGGCCCCTAGTGGACACCAGAGGAACTGCAGCTGGTTGCACTTTGCATTAGCTGCTTTTTCTCAAAACTCACAGCCATCAGTAATCACTCTACAGCTCATAGTAATTTATTCTTATTATTGGAGTCACTGAATTAGTTGCGTTGTTGTCGTAACATTGATCAAAAATCTTAAAGATTTAACAGACTTAAATGGCAATATCCCAAATTTGGATGGAAACCAGGTCTTAATACTTTAAGATGCTTACTTTAAGAACTCCAGACATGAAATTATGATGTTAGAAGCAGTTTTGCTTACTATGCTTGCTCACCATGGGATCCACCTGTTGGGGTTTCTCAATTGTCTCCTGTTGACATCATGTTCGGGGGAGCAAACATTGTTCTACAGTTCAGCGTGAAATGAGATGACATTGGAAACAACCAATCAGGTGACCCATACCACAGCATTGTTAGAGGTAGTTCATTTGTTTTGGCTTGCAGCCGGTGTGTAACCAAATAAAACAGCCGTTTGCCACGGTCCCTGCAGCCGATGGTTCCCTGAAGGGGGGCCTGCTGCTGCAAGGAGGAAAAACTGCTGCCTCAGCAAGCTGTTCAGGCTCATTCTGGAGGAGCTTACACTGTGTCTCCCTGTTTAATATGGGAAACATACGTAGGCTGGCCTGTGATGTCAATTGTTATTGCTGGAGGCCTGCTATAGGAAAAATCTCATTTGCCTTTGTAAAGCACTGTAGTGAAAAGAGGCTTATGTCATAAAGACGCTATTGTAGCCGCCGCAGGGGCCCGTTGTGTGTGTTGTTATGTGTGTGTCTTAAAGTGTCGCTATACTTTGACCCATACATTGTGGATTTCACGTGTGTTTTTCCTCACATTTGCACAGGTTTCAATGGACAATGGATTCGGTGCCTGTTTGTTCCGGGCGCTCACAAAGAGAGTTAAGCAGGGGCCTTTTGTGCAGGAGATTTATGAATGAGAGCTGCTATTGTAGCTGCCATAAACAATTACATATTTCTCCCTCTCTCCTTCTCTCCCTCTCTTTGATTTCATGCGCTCTTTGTCACTGTGCAGGTCCGTGACTCTTGCGGATGGAGGATAAGGTGCAAGATAATAGTAGTGATGACGGAGAGAGACGTGGTGTGTGTGTTAGCTTAAAGAGAATATAGCATGCAACCAGGTTAAACACTCTCAGAACACCCCGAATACACCAGAGCCCTCAACTGAGTTTACACCAGAACATATGTTTACTGAATAAAATATTGAACTCTGCAAACCACAGCAGTTTTCCAGCATATGTGCCTTTGCAAGTTCTTAACCCTCCTGTTATGTTGTGGGTCAAATTGACCCATTTTAAAGTTAAAAAATCCCCCCAAAAAAGTTAAAAGCGTTTTTTTCAGTATGAAACTTCCTTGCTGAGGTTAATTAGCATCATCAACATATAAAATCAAAATTGTTAATTTCAAATATTTGCAAACCCCACTGCATGTTTATATTACATAGATACTGTTCGTGGGTCAATTTGACCCGGCAGTAAAGGGGTCAAAAGTGTCAAATACTAAATGTTTCTTTGCAACTGTGTGACATATTTCACCACAATCACACACACACACACACACACACACACACACACACACACACACACACACACACATATTGGGATTTTTTGGGGATCTGACCACAGACTGTATAAATAATGGACGTAGTATCTGTGACGTCACCCATCTGATTCTGAAGCGCTGTTTGGAAGCCAATCGGCGGCGGCAGCCATATTGCTTCTGTCGAGCCAGTGTGATGTAAAGAGGCGGAGTTTGAGCCTCCTAGCCAACAGCTACAGTGTTCCCGCAGCCAGCTGTGCCTCTCATTTGAAGACTCGTAATCTCAATATCTTTGCTGCGTTAGAAAAAAATTCACAGCCTCTATACGTGGGGCGCTTAGACCGCTAGGCCACCAGCGCCCCTATTTATGTCTTTTAATAATACTTTTATACTTCTTTGTGCACATAGTAATTTACTGTCTTCCTGTATTCCAATCAGCACGTCAAATTCCTTGTGTGTGCTAGCTCACTTGGAAACAAAGCTTTCTTGGACCTTGAATCTTGAATCTTTAATCTTGAATCTTGAATTTTGAATGTAGGAAGAACAAAGCTCTAAATGTATCACCCTTATGTACCTGAGGGATTTAAACTCTGGATTTTACAGTAATTCTCTGATAAAAAACATTCCTTTTACAAATCCTTTCAGTTGTTTCTCTTCCTGGAACATTTCCAGCTGCAAACATGCGTACACGTGTCAGTGTCGCTTAAATTACGACCCTCACTCCGTCAATTCTCATTAACTAAGCTTAGAAATAATGACCTTTGTGATAAACGGCTTCAAATTGAGCCGGGACACAAAATGTGGAGTGGCATCATAAAAATCCCAAAGACTGAAAAGTGTGGCTCTGTGGATATCAGATCAATGACTGTTAGGCGTGTAATCACTCTCTCAGAATGAATCTCCATGATGTCTCACGAGGGTTTTTCATGTGTTTAAATTAAAACTGTGGAGAATGAGGGAAAAGGGAAAAAGTCTCTCTTGTGAAATTAAAGCTGGGGTTGGTAATCAGATTTAGATCCACTTTTTGTCATACTGGTTTAAATGATCTTTATGTCCTGATGGCAATCATTACATGATGTGTTCCTAAAAAAGAGCGAAGAAAAGCTGCTATCTACAGCCGGAGTAAACCTGGGAAAACACCAACCAATCACCGTTTTTTGGCTCCCCAAATTTTAAACCAATCAAATCCCGTCCATCCGTTCTGCCCTCCTCCTGCGCGTACATTTCCCCGGCGTTCACTCCTCCGAGTCCCCGTCTCCTGCCTCTACTTCCCCTGACTCTATTTACTGCCCCTCTCGCTCGTCCTCGGGCCTGTCCCCTCTGACCTGATGAGGTGCTTTGCTCAGGACTGTAGTCCGGATCAGAGTCTAAAAAGCTCTCACCAACAAGCAGAATAATTAATGACGTTCAGTAAGTCCTACAGAAAATATATATTTATTGTAGCGTCTGTCCGGACGCTGTAGGGATGGCGAGCCGATTCGTGAACACGTTGAGTTTTAATAACCGGTCACTGTCGGTCGTGATCACGCCAACCAACAAAACAACAATCAATGTTTGAATGAATGAACAACTTCTCCTCTTGTCTCTCCTCTCTCCCGCTCACACACTCTACACCAGGACTGTCAAACATGCGGCCCGCGGGCCAAAACCGGCCCACCAGAGGTTCAAATTTGGCCCGTGGAATTACTTTGCAAAGTGAAAAAATTACAGAGAAGACATTTACTGCAACTTTTCAATAAAAGTAACTACTATTTCAAATTTGTCCTCTAGGGGTCGCATAAAATCATAGTGCTGATGGAGCACACCTGAGCGGCTCTTTTTTTCCAGGACTTTTCTTCTCAAAGTGAGAAAATAGATTGCTTGCTGTTTGTATAATCCGGTTGAGGTTCATAAAGTCTTTTTAGAGCACTATAAGATGACCCACTAACTACTAACACTAGCCTTACACCCCTGCATACAACACTGTCCAGCAAGCAAACTGTTCCTGTTGGAGCTGAGGGGTCCAGAATAGTCAACTTTACCGTCTTCATTACTATAATATATATATATTATTTTTGCAGTAAACATTACACTCTGTGTCAGATGAATGGGAAACCTGTGTGTTTTGTGTGTTCGCAGCAGGTTTCAGCGCTTAAAGAGTTAAATATTCGGCCCCACTATGAGACTCATCATGGCGAAAAATAAAACAGCTGTTTTTGTAGAAAGGTTGTTCATTAAATGATAAACATTTACAGAATGTACTTGTACTATTTTGCACTAAAACAAAGGTAAAAATGTAGAGTTGTTGTTATTTATAGGTTATTATGTTATGATTTTGCTGGTCCGGCCCAATTCAGATTAACTTGGGCTGTATGTGGCCCCTGAACTGAAATGAGTTTGACACCCCTGCTCTACACCTCTCCTGATGCCTTCACTGACCGTCAACACTGTAGGAATTAAGAACATCTACACTGAACATGTTTAACAAACAGTAGAGCTGTTACAGTGTTATATGTGTGTTATAACTTTTCTCCTGATATCGTGTCACCAGTACAACTGGATAATGCTAGCATGCTAGTTGTAAGTACTAACAGCAGCCATGTTTGTTTGTGTTTTTAACTTTCACTATGATAATGTTTTGGTGAGGACCGGTTTTGAATCAGTCACCATCATATGGTCGAGAATCAGCGGCGCTCGTACATGTGAGCGGGGGGGGGGGGCGTCGTTTTGGAGGAGCTCCGAGGGAGGAGGGGAGGGGTTAGACGGAGTCATGAGGAAAAGCTACATTCAAATTCATGCTGGTTTACCGAGACTACCAACCCTAGCTTTAAATTAATTCTTTAAAAGATGTCAGAGCAACAAGTCGAGGGGGAGGAGTCCCGGTACTCTTTAATGAATACATATTGTAGACACACACACATGAGGGAGGAGAAGATGAGAATAAAACATGTCATATTTATTGCTGCCACGTTTTTTTTTTTCCCTTAAACAAGTCTCCACGACCACCTCCTCCATCCCGACACGCCGCCCCTCACATTCAGCTCCGTCTCCCTGCTCCACAGAGCAGCAGATTTGTGCGCTGTCCTCTAAATCATTTCCCTCTCTCGCAGATTGCTCCCTGCTGGAATATTGGCCTGACAGCCGTTTTTTTTCCCTCCCTCTGCTTCCCCAGTGGACTCATTTACATTTATGCACGCAGCAATTAATTACAGGCTGGCGCTGGCCTTGTAAATTAGAGGGAGCCGAGGTCGCCCTCATTATTGCCCCTGACAGTTAAAGCCTTGTTTGGGTCGTGACAGGGTTGACTTCAGGCTGGGGACAGTGGGAGCTCAGCAGTGGTTGGCTGCTCTTCATACATCTGATACCACTTATGCAGCAAATAAATAAAATCTAATTTGCTTAATGAATACGTTATTTTGCGCCCTTTTTTATTTTTGGATTCCAAACAACAAAAAAAAGTCTTCAACTTTGACTTGACTCTCTGCAGTTGGTCATCATTCCAGGCCTTTTGTTTCCCCTAATGCCTTCTGTGTGTTTTGGGGGTCTTTCATCCAAATACTTGTGGAGGGGGGTTTTTCTATAGACCCAGGAGTCAGCCAGGAGACTTCTCACGGTATTGGCCTTTTCATGTGAAGACGCTTCAACTTTTTTCCGGCTCCGTCCCTCACAAGGCCCTTCTTTCTTCTCTGTCACGCAGCGATGTGTTTGTGCATACCTTACCAGCTGCACAAAAGAAGGGAGAGATCCTATTCACTTCTGCCTTTGACATTCACCTCTTGTTTTTACAATCTTTCCAAGGCGCGCTGTTTGCACAGTGGAACAGGCTTTGTCTTGAAGGAGCGAGACAATGGCGAGTGCAATAATGTAATCTCCTCAGGGTAGAGGCGAGCAGAGGGGCGAGGTTTAGATGTATGTGCTGGCGCTTGCCCCTACCAACCCTCCCCCTCCCTCCCCTCCCTTCACTTTAGCAATATTTCATGTTAACAGCGTCTTAGGAGAGAATACATGTTGTCACTTAAGCCTCTGTAATGTTCACCTAGCTCTTTTGTGCAAGGAACACAAAGGCTTTTCACTCATGCAAACATCCCCTTCCCTGGTCTCTCTCCTTTAAGGTGTTTTGAGCCGCAGTCCGCCCACCCACATGCAGATCTGCTACAATGTCTTTTCTTTCAACATAACCATAAAACATTTACAACGGAACATAATCTCTCCTCAACTTAAACCCACTCGCACATCGACCCAGCAAACCAACCAGTCTTGGACGTCGATCCTGAATCAACCTGATAAAATGCTGGTTGGATTGTAGAAGGTCCAAAACGCAGATTCCCCCTCACATTCCAGGAGTAAAACCACCATACACAGCGAATAAGCCGAATCACCAGGTGTGCTGAGGTGAGAAAGACATCAGGGTTTCATCTCTTTTGAGCTTTGTCACTTTTTTCATTCTTCAAGCAACTATTTCTGTCCATTTTCATCTGGAAACTCAATGAATGCATACAGAAACGCCATGTCTGAAAGGGTCCTTCAGTCCTGTCTACCTTCAAATGTGGCAGTTCTAAAAGACACGGTTACACAGGACTTCGACCAGATCCGTGTCCGGTCCGCTGTGGTCCTGCTCCATGCTCTCTCGTCTGTCAACACCCACTGGTTGCATTTTTAGAAAGCAGCATGGATCAGGACCGCCGGGCAGCCGGAGTCATTGACCGAGGTTTCCCCCCTGTAATCACTGAATCAAGGATTCTCCTCCTCCTCCTCTCCTCATCCATGTTGTCTTTCTGGTCCTCTGAAAACCTCTGACCTGTTGACTCCAGGCCTGGCTCCGCTCATCATGACTTTGGTTTGTTGTTGTAGTTAAGTGAAATGCGATCTGGTGATAACACAGAGTGTTTTATTCTGAAAATCAACTGGATGTTTTTATTTTGTTTTGGTGAAACCTGACTTCCTGTCCTGCTCCATCTGCTCTGTTGAGATTGATGCGTCGTGCTCCGGCATTCAGCAAAAATAGAAGTCTGCATATCTGATCTGAAGGGCTCAGACCTGCCGGATCAGAGACGCAGCAGGAATGCAGCGGAGTGGATCCAGTGGAAGTTAACAGATTGGCGAGAATAGAAACCTATCAGATCCGGTGCTGTGACAGATCAGAGACGGACCGGACACGGATCTGGTGGAATTTTGCCATTAGACGACTTATTGTAGGAACGTCTTTGCTTAAAACAAACCCATTTTAAAAAGTAAGCAGCATCCCTAACTTTTGACCTTTGGGATCCCATTAGGGACTGAAAATCCTTTGCAGTTTCTTAAATCAAGATTTTTCAGCCAGCCAAATTAGTACTATGCAAACCTTTGATGCTTTTCTGTACCATGCATTAGCGTCAGAGCAGGTGTGTTCGTGCATGTCTGAGTGTGTGTATGTGGTGCCCTGCTATGTGTTAACAAGCCTTGACTCTTGTACTGCTGCAACACTGTAATGCAATGTGATCTCACACAGTGGTAGACCTAGCAAGGCAAGGCCTGCACCGCCTCGTCGCTCCACCGGTTGTAGATCTTCTCACTCATGTTGAATTTGAAATACCTGCAGTTGTAGCTTAATGAAAAAGAAGAAGAAGAAAGGTACTTTATTAATCCCCAGGGGGGAAATTCAATTTTTTCACTCATGCTATTTTTGGACATGCTACACATACAGTTTTTTTTGGTATATATATACAATGCACACACATGCAGTGAACATGCTTAAGGGAGAGATGTCAGAGTGAGGATGCTGCCATCAACCAGCGCACCCCGAGCAGTTGGGGGTTCGGTGCCTTGCTCAAAGGCACCTCGGCAGTGCCCAGGCAAGTGAACCAGCACCTCTCCAGCCACCAGTTCACTTGCCAAACTTCGTCCATACCGGGACTCAAACCGGCGACCCTTCGGTTCCCAAGCCAAGCCCCTATGGACTGAGCTACTGCCGCCCCCTGCAAACACTGCAGCGTGCAGTTGCAGTGTATTAAACATGGCAGGTCTAATGAAAACGCTATAAATGCCGGACCAATCAGAAACGTGCAGCTTGCAGGCCCTGCCCCCCCCTCACCATGGCCCTGGGACCTTCGAAAATTACTACCCCCGTAACAGGCTTTTTAGGGGAGAAATTACCTACCCCTGACCTAAATTTAGACCCTGGGTCCACCGGTCGAAACACACGTAGTTCCTGGGTAAAGTTCCTCCGGTTGAAAAGCGCCTTTATTTTACGCTGTTTCAGGGTGCAGTGTGCAAGTACAGAAGCGTAGGGATGGCGCTGTGTGGGGTTGCAATGTGTAGGAGGCTAGAGAGAGACCTTAAAGAGAGCGTGCATGGCTAATGAAGCTAAAAGGTTAAGTGAAATAAGACATAGTTGTCTGATTGCTTCTTGCAAACACTTCTCTGCAAAATTGAGCAGAAAGGTGCCGAAAGTCGAACTCTTTCCTTCCTGCTGTGTGCCTCTGCTGCGCCACCCTCACAGCTCGCTCCACTGCTCACTTATCTTGCTAACAGGTTGGAGAATACTGACGCTTCTTCAGTCCTTCCAGCATCTCAGAAAGATTGCACATGGTACATTTATGTCTGTTGCAAACAGATAGAGCAGAGAAAGTGACGTCTTTAAAACAAGTGAAACAAGAATTAGAAAAGAGAGCACTCTCTGCAGACACACACCTCTCCTGGATCATTAAGGGGAGGAAATAGTAACGTCAAATGCCCGTCATGACTATTGACAGTGTGCCAAATGTTGGTGTGTGTTCACTGATCCTTTCTATACTTGCACTTCATGCAGGCTGGGAATCAAAGATAACAAAATGTACCAGTCGTGGGGCCCAGAAGTTCTTTTTTTGTCATAGTCGTGTCAAGACATGCTTCAATATTGTTTGATTTTTACCTGCAGGGTATCACAGTTAAAAGTGCACTCTGCTGTGCATTATTGTTCTGCTTAATAGAGTTGTTTCTGCCAACGTAGAAACACTAGATCCAGTGTGACAGATTGGACGCTGGGCGGTGATTCGGCCGCTTGAAGCCCACACGAGTAAAAACTTCCAGATAACAACAGAAACATTACGAGGCCTGTGCAATATTAGCCAGCGTGTGCTATCAGCTCATCATTTATGGGTCAAGTGAGCCTCATTCCGGTTTAATTGCCCATATGATTAGTTGGAAGCATACTCCGCTTCCTATGGTGCAGACATGGAAGTGGCAGCACGGAGCCTCATGTGGAGCAGGGCTCATTCAGAGCGCTCCCGTCTCATAGAGTTTCATTGTTCTTACTCCAGTGTGTCCGCGTCTGCACAAGTGGCATTGACAGCTGCAACAAGACAACATTTGGGCACCGTGCATATTCTGTTGCATGAATGTGTGCATTCATCGTGCAGGTGCAGCAAAACACTCTTCATATAAAACCGTGTATCTTCTTTTTATTCGACGTATCTCTTACAGATTTTGTGGCTCTCTGTAACGCTCTGATGTCACGGCTTTGCTTCCGCCTAAAGTGCGTCTCTGGTGTTTTCGTTTAGCCACTCAGAGTGCGTTTTCTGCAGCTGGCTCAACTGTAGGGTGACATGACATGTGCCGTTTTACAGCTGTTGGACAGAGGGCCAAAAAGGTAGCTGTTACTTCCTGCAGTTGTCAGGAGGATGGCTGCTTTGTGTCATCCCCTGCTTCACCAGCACAGAGGTTCAGGAGCAGAGCAGTGATAGGAGCTAAGTGAGGCGGAAAATATGGGAACAGAACACAATATGAGGAACAAATGTGGGCCTGTGTCAGAGGAGATGCTGGTCTATGTGGGGCTGCTTGAGTCCTGACCATAGACTGTATGAATAATGGACGTAGCATCCGTGACGTCACCCATCTGTTCCTGAGCGCTGTTCTGAGGCCAATCGTCGAGTTGTATTGCTGCTATTGAGCGATTGTGACGTAAAGAGGCGGGCTTTGAGCCTCCTCGCCAACAGCTACAGTGTTCCCGCCTGTCAATCAAGTCAGCTGTGCTTCTCATTGGAAGACTCGTATCCAGAAATGAGCTATCGTCTTTTGTACCAGGCTGTAAACATGCTTATTTCTGCTGTAAAGATCGGCTTCTTTGAATGGGTGTGTATGTGGTTTCCTGTGTTTCTGCAGCCAGCCTCAAGCGGATCCTCGATGAACTGCAGTTTATAGCACTTCTGCATTGGACTGGAGGTTGCAGCTTGGTCCTGACTGGATAGAGTAGGAGACATGGAAGAGAAAGTGGGGATTAACATGCATAAAAGGTTCTGCAGGTCAGATTTGAATGCAAGCCACCCGCCTTGAGGACTACATCCTCTGTACATAGGGCGTGCAATTTAACCACTGAGCCAATCTGGCATCCAAACTGCTTCAAAACTCTAAATGGTATAGCTTCCAGAAAAGCACTTCTTGTATCTACCGTCTTCTTGTATCGTCACACAATCCCTGATTGACAAGTAGCTACAGAGACAATCTGACTTCCATTATCAGGGGTATAAGCCTTAATCCATTTGCAGGATGAGGAAGCGTACTTGTGCACCGTTCATGTCTTGCAAACAAATAGGCGAGTATAATAATAATTATAATAATTTTATTTGTAGAGCACTTTTCAAAACCAGGTTACAAAGTGCTTTACATGGGCAGCAAAATAAAACAGGCAGATCATAAAAACACAGAAGTCAAGATAAGGAAATAAAACATATTTTAAAAGACATAAAATTCCCATAAAAGAACACTAAAGGAATACAATTATTTTAAACTATATTCTTAAGAGGCTCTGTGTTACAGTACCATATACAATACCAGTCAAGTTTGGAAACACCTTCTCAGTCAAGGGTTTGTATTTATTTTAATTATTTTCAACACTGCAGATTAATACCAAAGACATCACAACTATGAAAGAACATATATGGAATTATTTAATTAACCAGAATATGTTTTATATTTTAGATTCTGTAAAGTAGCCCCCTTTTTCCTTCATGACAGCTTTGCACACTCTTGGTATTCTCGCAGTCTGCTTCATGAAGTGGTCTCCTGGAATGGTTTCTAATTAACATGAGCCTTGTCAAGAGTTCATTTGTAGAATGACTTGCCTTCTTAATGTGTTTGAGACCATCAGTTGTGTTGTTCAGAGGTAGGGTTAGTACACAATGGATAGCCCTATTTAACTACTGTTGTAATCCAGATTATGGCAAAACCAGATTATTTCATAGTTTTGATGTCTTCAGTATTAATCTACAATGTTGGAAATAGTTAAAATAAATAAAAAACATTGAATGAGAAGGTGTCCAAACTTTTGAATGGTAGTGTATACACTGTCACAGTCTAATTCCCCTCCTATAATAAAGATGATGTACATAAATAGTCATATCAGTCTTTATTAAAACGCATGAGCTCGTTTTCTTGCAGAGTTCATTCATGTTCGCGTGGTTGTGAATTTTCGCTGCAATGCCTCAGAGTGTGTGTACGTGTGTGAGTGTGAGCATGTGCACCATTTAGCGACAACTCTCCTCTACTGGGCGGCCAGCTGTCCCACTGATTACCCAGCATCCTCCAGGTGTCAGATCTGCCATCTGCAGATGAGTGGCAGGGCGTGTGGAGCGGAGGAATGGAGGGAAGAGAGGGGGTAAAAAGAAAAAAAAAAAAAGAAAAAGAAAACGGAGAGGAAACAGAATAACTGGTTCTGCAGACATCTGGAACGTGTTCAGACGGGTCATCGAGAGCCGCAGAGTGTGAACGGCGCTCAGGGGATTCCTGCTGCGATTAAGACGGTGGCTCTCACAGTCTTTTTTTTTTATCTCTTCTTCTGCTTTTTTTAAAATTAAAGAAAGTTGCAACTTCAAGAAATGTTCAGGGATGTCTCAACACGAGTGTGTTTTTGCAGACTTTTTGTTATTATCATTATTATCATGAGAACTTCTTAGCGCGCAAGCCTTTGAGTTCTGGTCCGAATTGCCCTTAATTGTGCCCTGAGAGGAAAAATGCATCCGAGAGAGAATCATTTGCTTGATTAAGGACATGAATAAAAGATCACACATGCCCAGTGTTTGCTTTTTTCTTCATTGTTCTCAATTAGCCTCAAATGGTGGAATCAAAGGCCTGTTTGTTTTGCCCTTTGTACGACTTACATGTTGTGTTAAGGCGCCGTCCAGATGCATACGTCAAAGAAGTGCTGCTGTGCTGGGTTTTGTGCAGCCCCTCTCTCTCTCTCTCTTTTACCCTTCACCAATCCAGTGCAGCTGTTTCTTTAATTAGCAGCGTCCCACTCTCAATTAAGACTTAGCTTCCACCCTCTTTCAATTTGGAACCCCACCACCCTCCGTCCTGATCCCGGTGTCTTCAAAGCGCTCCATCTGCAGTTTGACCACTTTGATGTTATTATTTGTTCTCTGTGACCCCCTTGTTTAGATGATATTTGTAATGTGTGTCTGTGTGCGTGTGAGGTTGAACTCCTACTCTCACTCAGATCAATTTCTGAAAACAAATATCAGGCATCACTGACTGTATTACGACTGATTGCGGCACATTTTTTCCCCCTTCAAAGCCTCGTTGGAGAATCACGCTGTTAGCTCCCGTTGGCTCGGCTCACAGAGGAGCTCTGTTCTACCCTGAACGTCCGCTGTAGAGGGACCTCAGGTGGGTCCAGGGTCCACGCGGTCCAAAAATACTTTCCGATTCTAATTTTCATACTTTGTCAACCTCAGTTTGTTGGCGGCGTGGGGAGAATTTGGAAAGCGTTGGTTTTAGTGTGTCCTGATTCCAACAGCAACACGGTCTTCCTGTTAAGGTCAGGGCAGCAAAATGACTAATAAACATTTTATTAACTCCATCTAAATATCTTTCAACATTTCTGCACCCCTGTGTACGACCAATATATGGCTCCCCTATGTGAGTCAGACAACACACAGAGTGTTGTTCATTTCTCTGAGTACAAGACGACACAGAGTCTCTTAATGCAAACTGAGCTGCTTATAAAATCCTTTGTTCCCACAGCAATCAAAACTTTAAGAAAAAATGTATTTCACCTTTATTTTACCAGGAATAGTCCCATTGAGATACAAAGTCTCTTTTAAAAGAGAGTCCTGGCCAAGACAGCAGCATAAAAAGTTTCACAAATAGAACAGGACAAAAGATATAGTGACAAGTAACTATTACATCGATTTATAAATGAGCAGTGTTAAGCTCTAAAACGTGCACAAGCTGATCAGATGATCCTTTATCATAGACTTTGAATAATGTTTCTGAGGGACCTCCAGAAACAATTGAGTTCCTCGACTTTTAAATGGAAATTTAAATACAGACTAACAGACTAATCTATGGTGATGGTGCTGAATATGGCTAACACTTGCAGAGCTAGCACCACCAGCCTTCAGTACTGCTTGCACGTTAACGTCCACCAGCCAGTCATGTCTTTATAAGCCAGTTTAACCAGACCACAGCCGACATACAACTCTTTCTCTATTTTCTGCATCAAGCTGACAAACCACTCTGTGCTACAAGATGCCATCTGTCATCTGTACTTGTTTGCATCCGGGTAGTAGAGCATCACAGCAGTAGCCATTAACCAGAGCTGCAGCCCGGCCTATGATAGGTGGCCTTGCTAAAGCTTGGATCCAACATTTTATGATCATTTTGGCCCTAAATTATTACAATGGTAATGATTGATAATAAACTATGCCACCAGATCAGAGCAGTGGTTGGTTCTCGCCGATATTCAATTCTAAATTTTGGAAGAATAAGACCAATTTGTGATTTGGTCGCCATATCAAGCAGCAACCTCTGATCTCAAAATATGAAGCCCATGCAGAAGTGCTTAAAACTGCAGTTCCCCGAGTGTCCACTAGAGGCTGGCTGCAGAAACACAGCAAACCACATACACACCCATTCAAAGAAGACGATCTTTAAAGCAGAAATGAACACGTTTACAGCCTGGTACAAAAAACAGTTCAGGTCTGAGTGGCTAATTTCTCTGAGGGTGAATTTTCTTTAGAACTCGTTATTTTTAAGATATTAAATGTATGAGTTTTGCCCAAATAAGGGCATGGCTGACTTGATTGACAGGCTGGTACCCCGTAGCTGTTAGCGAAGAGGCTAAAGACCCGCCTCTTTACCTCACACTAGCTCGACAGAAGTTCAGCATTTCAATATGGCGCCCACCAAAATAGGGCTTCAGAAAAACATGGCTTGACTTCACAGCTACTACGTCTATTTATTATACAGTCTACGCTTCAAATCTCTCCACTTAATTTCAAAAACTTGGATGTTTTCTTAATTGATGGCAAAGAAACCAAACATGCAAAACAAAAGATGTCATAGATGAAACTCTGCTCACTTTCTTCTGTCTTCTTCTTTTTCAGGTGACGTTCATGAATTTTAAAGTCATCCACAAGTGAGAAGAGGGTGTCGGAGTTGAAGTCTCTTGTTCCTGTAAGTCCTCCTTATTCATTGATACCAGTATGTTTTTGCTTACACTGTTATACACTTAGTTTGTGAATGCTTCCATGCCATGTTTGGCCCTTTGGATGGTGTTCTGTGATAAATGGCGGATCATGAGATTTCATAGAAACACTTTGTTTCCTTGAAGTCCAACAGAGCGAGACTTGTTGGTGTTTGAAGAAGTTCTGTTTGCAGAGCAGCAACTGAACTAGTGTGTGTTTGTGCGCGTGTGTGAGTGTGTTCCAGTCCATGCGAGGAAACCTGTGCATGTCCTGTGCCTCTCTCTCTCTCCCCCCATGGGTACATACAGAACGCTTTTGATTTGTCTCGCAGCGAACGCAGACCTCCACTCGGGTTAGTATTCTGCCCTGTGCACCCTCAATAGCTGCTTTCACTTGGGTGAAGAAAGGGGTCTTTTAAAGACTCCCAGGCATCACTCCAGGAGCCTTTCAGCACCGGGACCTACAGTATGCCTTTTAATGGACTTTCTCTCTGTGAGCAATAAAGATTATATCTGGAGTCAAATAGTGCTGTAGGTAACACTAGCCCAAATTAAGCTGGCGAGGCTGCAGCGAGCGATCTTGATGATTTGAGCAGAGACACATGAAATGTACAGATGGAAGAGGTTAAAGAAAACAGTGATCTGACCATCTGGCTAATCCCCCTGTTTAAGAATACTTATGAAAGCCCTCTCTAGTGGCCCTTGAGCCAGGCCACAGCCAGGTCAACAAGTGGCCTGTTTGATTCTTGCTGGCAGAGTGGACAGTCTGGGTGTGTTAGGTTGAGTGTTATAATCTCTGTCCTGCTGCTCAGTCTCTGTCCTGCAGGCGTGGTGTGTCACAGACTCTGGTTTTAGTTCCCGTTAAGGGTCACAACGTAAAGCTGAGAGGTCACAGCGGGTAAAACACAAGCTATATTAATAATATTGTATTTCAGGTTTTCACTTTTTACCTTTTTCATCCCAAAAGGGGTGAAATAACCGAGTACAAATACCCGTGTTTTCCACTCCTTACATTTTAAAACATGTAATAACTTTGAAATAAAAATCTTCCTGGAATAAAAAACATGATGAATAATCCATAAAGAGATCAGGATCTTATTCGTATCTTTAAATTAAAAACCTTACAGTAATCACCTTTGAGGTGAAGATTAATTTTTGTCTCTTTTTTATATTTTATATTTTCTTTATTTTGGAACTACCTACTGTCTGTATTAATTCTGTAATAGTAACTTCTTTCATACAGTAGGTTTCCTTCTTTTCTGTCCTTAATGTCTGTTTAAAGTTTATATGTTTAAATCTGAAAAGCAAAATAAAATATTTAAAGGCACTATGAGGAGTTTTTAACTGGCTGAGAAACAGACTGAAACTGATACTGATGCCTCTTTATGACCCTCAAAAGCAAACAAGACCATCCACAACAACACCGATACCTTCTCTGTTGTCATTTTAATGCCTGAAACTGTTCTGAGGGGGGTAGGTGTCAGAACAGACGATTGACATCTTGCTTTAGAAACACCCTTTTTTGGCTGTTTTCATGGAAAATGATCACATTGTAAGATAAGTCTAAATGTTAAAAGACAACAGGATGAGGTTATTGTCTAAAGACATTCATTTTGCATGTACAGGACAAGAGATAAGAGGTATCACTTTGTCCACAAGGGGGCGCCAGAATCGATACAAGCTAAAAGTTCCTCACAGGAGCTTTAAATAAAAGCAAAACAAAAAAGTGAACAATAATTATATCTAACATTTTTGGAGTGACTTTACGCTAATTTAAGTGAATGCAAATGTTGTTTTTGTCAAAATTGTGATGGATTCTTATAATTTCAAATATCCTAAATTAAAAAAAACTGCAGTTCCTCAAGTGTCCACTAGAGGCTGGCTCCAAAAGCAAATGAATCCCCATTAACACCCATATTAAAATGCTCTTAGTGGCTACGTTTACATGAGACTTTTAATTCCTCTTTAATTCCGAATTAAGATTAAATCCACTTTAAAAAGATTAAAAATGACCATGTAAACACTTAATTCCGAATGAAAATGATAATTCCGAATTAAACTTAAATCCAAAGTGGGTACGGTTACATGATGTTTTTTAATTCGGAATTAAAGTTTTCTCCTTCGTGTTTACATGGAAATAGTAATTCCGAATTGAGGTTTACATGGAAAACACGTTTAATTGTTTTTATTTAATTCCTCTTAAGGTCTGGGGGTTGGGAAGGGTTCTGATTGGACAGGGGCGGGCGTGACGTATTTACGTTTACCGGAAGAAAACAGACTCCAGTTCCTGCTTCTTTCATTTTCGGTTACAACATGGAAGACCACACAATAAGTTCGAATTTCGCTTTGATTTTGATTATAGTTTTTAAAAAGCAGCTCGACACAAACGTACTGCTTCACTTTCATCAGCTGAGGAGGAGAAGAGAGATAGAGGACCGGAGAAGGGAGGCGGATGACCGTACTTTGGCGATTCAAAGCCGCGGAGTATGTGCGTCATCACGACAGGACAAGGGAACGAGCATGCGCAGAACGATCGGAATTAATTTAAAGCGGAATGAACGTATACATGATAGAGGAATTATTCAATTCGGATTTAAAATCAGAATAAACCAGCCACTTACATCGAATTTAAAGGTGACATATCATGCAAAATTGACTTTTTAATGGTTCTCTACCTGAAATATGTGTCCCTGTCTACAAACCCCCCGAGAATGAAAAGAATCCATTCTGCCCCTGTTCTGATTTCTCCACCTTTCTGTAAATGTGTGTGAAACCAGCCGTTTCAGACTTCCGTGTTTTTGTTACGTAACAACAATATCCGGTCTGTCACGGAGTCAGAGCTCGGAGCTTGTTCAGCCCATAGACTGTATAAAATAATACTGAATCCCTCCTCTGTTTTTCATTACCTGCACACATGTGTGCTAACAAGGAGCTTAGGATGGAGGCATGCTAGTTGTAGGCTGTCTTAATAAACACAAAGGTCGGTTTTACTCCCCACGTCTGCAGATTTGAAGATCTAGTGGATGATTTTTATTTGTCATGGATAAGTGCTAGCGCTAATTAGCATAGCCACATAGCTATATGTTCATAGCTGTAGCTGTAGCTGTAGCTGTGTACCAAGACACACGTCTACATACTGACAAATAAAACAACAAGAAACACTAAATCTGTGACCAATCCTTCATAAAAGGTCCTGCTGCCTTTCTGGCAGAGGTCGGTTTTACTCCCCACGTCTGCAGATTTGAAGATCTAGTGGATGATTTTTTCTTATCATGGATAAGTGCTAGCGCTAGTTAGCATAGCCACATAGCTACACGTTCGTAGCTGTGTACCAAGACACACGTCGACATACTGATAAATAAAACAACAAGAAACACTAAATCTGTGACCAATGGTTCAGAAAGGTCCTGCTACAGGCGCCTCTCCGTCAGGATCAGATTCAGAGGGTTGAAGTAACGCGATCTCTGAGCAGCCGTGTATATTCAGCCAACATGTAAACATTAGATCAACGTGCTGGAGATCCGAGGCACATCCACTTCCTGAGGGGGCGTGGTCAGAGAGAAAACAGACCGTTCTGAGGAGGACTGAAGAAGAGGGCTTTTCAGGCAGACCAAAATCTGATTTCAAAGTGTTTTTTTGAGCATAAACTTTAAAGACATGTTTTGGGGACCTCTTAGACCAATATATGTTGATGAAAAAAGCGTGATATGTCCCCTTTAAGTTTAATTCGGAATTATCATTTTCATTCGTAATTAAGTGTTTACATGGTAATTTTTAATCTTTTTAAAGAGGATTGGGGCGCTGGTGGACTAGCGGTCTAAGCGGCCCACATATAGAGGCTATAGTCTTCGTCGCAGGGGTTGCCGGTTCGATTCCCGGCTGGTCAACCATTTCCCTCATGTCTTCCCCCGCTCTCTGCTCCCCACATTTCCTGTCTCTCTTCACTATCCTATCAAATAAAGGCAAAAAGCCCCAAAAATATAACTTAAAAAAAGAAAAGAGGATTTAATCTTAATTCGGAATTAAAGAGGAATTAAAAGTCTCATGTAAACGTAGCCATTGTGCCAAAGATAGAGAATAAAGAGTGGGAAGAAGAAGAAGATGCTGTGAGTTTCCATTGTGAGCTGAACGCATATTTCTTCTCTTATGTGCTTTGTGCATCGAGTGTACAATAGCTGTGACTAGCGGGCAGCTGCTAGCTAGCAGGAGTGAGTGAGTAGCATTGTTATTCATTCTGTGTGTGCATCTGCTTTTTATGTTGACTTTTAGTTGGATTGTGATAGTTGCAGATGCTTTCTGTAGGTATTTACTTTATATGATGTATCTGCATATAATTTATTGTTGTTGTGTTGTACATTTGGTAACATGCATTTGAATTTTATACTTTTGTTAGTTTGTTTTTTTACTGTTTTTGTGATAAAAAGTATCAGCAGCTGCTAAAAATAATCTGGCCTCCCCAAATTACAGCTCCGTCCTGTGCCAACATGTTGCAAACAGCCACAGCTTCACTTCCAGGCTTCACAAAGACTGTAAACCACTGTCCCAGATCAGGACAACATCCCGTCATAGATCACTTCTGATGCTTTCAAAGATTACACGTTATAACTGGAGAGCTGTAAAATAAGCAAACAACAGTTATTAATACAAACCTCGTAAATTTCTTTCTTCTGTCGAGATGTGCTGCGTTCAATGAAATCAATGTTTGGGGGAAAACCGGACCTCTCAGGCCCGTACTTAATTCCATCAAACTCCCTTAATTTCATCACTTCATCTGGAAACTTGAAATCACATTATTGTCTCTTTTAACATGCAGTTGCTTTTCAAATCTAATTACATGGCGGTGAGATGACAAGTGGACCCTCCTAACAAAATTACAGTCTTCATAGGATACCTATCCTGTCGTGACAGCGACAATTTGTGGTATCTTTGTTTTTAAAGGCCGTTTAAAGACGCTGGATTTTCAGACTCAAGGCCTCGACTTAAACGGTACTCGCTGTTCTTAATGGCTTTGATCAGGAGAGCTGGGTGTGTCTATGACTAATGTTCTTTATAATCTGACATCAATAAAACAGGATCTTTTTGGTGGCGGAGTGTTTACCTGCAGCGTTTGGAGAAGTAGATCCAGATTTTTATTTGTTCTACTAAAATCTTTTTGTTGCCAGATTAGCAGATTAAGATCCTTGATCCATAAAGTAACACAATATGTTACTCTAGCATGACTTTTTGTAGATAGAGGAATTTGCATCTGAGATATTCTACGTACTAATCCTCCAAAGTCTTAACCAGCTTTAATCAGCGGTGGGAAAGACTTTGAGGAGAGACTGCAGCTGTTTCAGCCGCTTCATGCATCTCCACGGGCCTGTTTGCAGAGCTCTGTTATTACACATGCTCGCTGTAATGGTAGTCATTTGCAAAGAGTTAGAACAGTGACCAGACAACAAGCAGCCTCTGGGGCTGATTTGTGGTCGGCTAATGAGCTAATGAGCTAATGAACTCACTGAGGTTACCTGTTTGGCTTTCCCTAAAAAACAATGTCCCTCTCTGCGTTCACTCCGGCTTTGAATGTGAACTTCACTGCGGCACAGCGGAGGACGGATCGGTGCAGCTAATGGGAGCGTCTAACTAAGTTTGGTGTCGTTTCTCAGTACTTAACTTAACAGTGAGCTATTATGTCCCCCTGAGCATCCAACGTTTAGTTAATTGATCTGATTTATCCACACTTATGAAATGTCCACTTTGGTCTGGAGTGGACAGAATGCAGGTTTGTGGTTAGGAGCTCCATTTAGTGGCGGGGGGGACAAGAAGTGAACTTCAGCGGTCTGTCGTGAACCTGCATTGTTCAGTTGGTTGTTTCGTATACAAGTCAATCCTGGGCAAGACACCTCCCTACCTGTCCTCTCTTCTTCACGTCACCCAAGCCTCATAGATCCAGTGAATACATCAAGTTCATCATCCCCGGTACTTCTACTCTTTTCGGACGTAATTCCTTTCGTTTTGCAGCAACTAACGACTGGAACAACTTACAAAACACCCTCAAACTCTCAACCTTGACTCCACTATCAATCAATCAATCTTTATTTGTATAGCGCCAAATCACAACAAACGTTATCTCAAGACACTTTCACAAACAGAGCAGGTCTAGACCACTCTATGTCAAATTATGAACAGAGACCCAACTTCAAGACAGGGTAAGACTCAGTCTGACCCCACCTTAATCCATCATGAGCATTGCACATCGCAGTATTTAGCTAGTTACAGTGGTGAGGAAAAACTTCCTTTAACAGGCAGAAACCTCCAGCAGGACCAGACTCATGTTAGACAGACATCATGCCTTGACTGAGTTGGGTCTGGAAAGACAGATAGAGGGGAGTAAGAGAGAGAGGTGATAGTGATGAGACGAGTCGTAGAAGCTGTTGCCCCTGGAGTCCAGATCGTCCGTATCAGGAGGACGTCTGCGGCAGCTCAAAGGAACCTACGAGACAAGGGAGCTCAGGGACTCCAGAAAGGTCTATGGTTAGTAACTTTAATGGGACAGGCAGAGTTAAAGTAAGTGATGGGGGTTGGGGGGAAGGGGGTGAGATAGGATCCCAGTGTGTTAGTGCGCCAGTTCCCCCGGCAGTCTAGGCCTATAGCAGCATAACAAAAGCTGGTCCAAGCCTGATCCAGCTCGAACTATAAGCTTTATCAAAAAGGAAAGTTTGAAGCCTACTCTTAAAAGTAGAGAGGGTGTCTGCCTCCCAGACCCTGACTGGTAGATGATTCCAAAGGAGAGGGGCCTGATAACTGAAGGTTCTACCTCCCATACTACTTTAAGAGATTTTAGGTACAACTAGCAAGCCTGCATGTTGGGAGCGTATTGTTCTAGAGGGGTAACAGGGCACTATGAGCTCTTTAAGATACAAGGGTGCCTGATTTTTAAGGGCTTTGTAGGTTAACAACCTTCAAGCTAAAACTTCAACAGATTTTAGTCGACTGTTGCTCCTGCTGATCACTTCAGACTTTACTTACATGCATACTTTTGTACACACATGCTTTTTTGCACCTTGCGCACATTGCTTGTCACTTGTCCACTTTTGTTCTATTTATGTTTATATGTGTGTGTGTGTATGTGTTCCAGTTGGCGCCTCTTGGTCAGGTCATGTTTGTAAATGAGAACTGGTTCTCAAACATTTTTACCTGGTAAAATAAAGGTCTAATAAAGTTGGATAGATGCAAACATTTTATTTAAATTCAAAGGAAAGACCTTTCAAATATTTGACGGGGCCATTCATGTCAAAAGAAGGCCGTAGACACAAATATGATGGGGCTAACAACCATAACAAATTATACTTTCTTCAACCCGCTAGTAATTATAGTGATGGCTAGCAAATGTGACAATGTTTCATTTTTTATTCGACTAAACGTCCACATCCTGTATTGAAATAATGGTTGGTTTGTGTTGATTTTGGCGCCCCCTGTGGCCAAAGCAGTATTTCTTCTCTCTATTGATTTTATCCTGCACATGTATCCGATTATGACTTGAAAATCTCAAATTGCAAGACCAGTCAGGTGACTATAGGAATGTTTTTTGTGCTAATGGTTTCGTTTGCTTTGCACTTCATAAGGAGGCTTCAGGATTGATTTTAGTATCCACTAAAAACTCCTCATAGGAGCTTTAAATTAGCATCCAAGATACTCTGTTAATTTTCAATCAATCAGTCAATTCATGTTTTATTTAAAGGCCCTGTGAGGAGTTTTGAACTGGTTGAGAAACAGACTGAAAATGATACTGATGCCTCTTTATAACCTTCAATAGCAAACAAGTCCATCAGCAGCAACACTGACACCTTCTCTGTTGTAATTTTTAATGCCTGAAACCGCCCTGGGGGGGTAGGTGCCAGACCAGATGATAGATATCTTGCTTCAGAAACAGCCTTTCTGTGACTGTTTTCATGGAAAATAATCACATTGCCTGATAAAGTTGACTTTTGAACACAACAGGATGAGGCTTTTGTTGAAAACACTACTTTTGCATTTATAGGACAAGAGATAAGAGGTATCGCTTTGTCTACAAGGGGTGTCAGAATCAATACAAAACAAGAGTTCCTCACAGCACCTTTAAAGAGTGTCAAATCACATTGAAAATAACTGTAATGGGGCGCCGGTGGCCTAACGGTCTAAGCGCCCCACGTACAGAGGCTATAGTCCTGGAGTCACTGGTGTAGACCATTTCCTGCATGTCTTCCGCCGCTCTCCACTCCCCACATTTCCTGTCTCTCTTCAGCTGTCCTATCAAATAAAGGCAAAAAGGCCAAAAATCATACATACACAGTTATACCAAACCTTAAAAGATGGAGCTGATTAAGGACTTTGTTAGCCTAGCTTAGCATAAGGCCAGAAACGGTGCATGAGGCTGCTATGCTGTTATGTCCCCCTGAGCATCCGACGTTTAGTTAATTGATCTGATTTATCCACACGTATGAAAAGTCCACTTTGGTCTGGAGTGGACAGAATGCAGGTTTGTGGTTAGGAGCTCCATTTAGTAGCGGGGGGGGAAAAGAAGTGAACTTCAGCGGTCTGTCGTGGCCGCGCTCCAACTCAGCACACCCGCTCATGCGTGCTAACTCGCCCGGCACATCTGCAGCGAGTACATATGTTTGTGTGTTATGTGTTTTCCCAGTTTGTGTCTGTGTCAATTTATTTGTGTTTGTGCTTGCATGCATGTTTGTGTTTTGCACACTCATGCCTCATCAACATCCCCGTCTGAGGCCCATCTGGTTTGCTTTGAAGAGGCTCGTGGAGCTGCAGTGGTCCGGGAGTTAAAGGCAGGGCCGGGCCAGCAGCGGTTCCTCCCCACTTACACATTAATCCCCGGTGCAAGGCCCTCTGCCAGCAGCAGTATAGAGCGGCCCTCGTGGCTACCTCCCAAACCACCCAAGCTCATACCCCACTTTCTCTCTTCTATTGCCCTTGAAATGGGGCCTGCTCTAAATATTATCTCCCCCTGTGCTTTATCCCTCCGTTTATCCCTAAGTCGGCAGGGAGAAGAAAGGAGCCGTGGGGCTGAGTCACATTTTCCCTTCTCTTCTCCTCTCTCTGAAACCACAGGCAGCGGCAGCGGCTTCCTGGAGATGAGCGCTTTTGTCTGTTGCGCGACCGCTGCGGCTTTAGGCAGATCCTCCTCTCATGAGGTAATGCACGGGCTCGATGAGGAGGCAGAGTGAGGAAGGATCTATATTTTTAACCTTTTGATTTATGGAAGGGAAGGGTGCTCCAGTGGGGTGCATGCTCCTTTTCAGGAACACCCTGCTTCACATGGAGGCCACTGCACAGACGCACACACTTAGGGTGGCCATTGCAACTGGTTGTCAACTGTTGCCTCGGGGTCTTCTCCACTGCAGCACCTGTGGGAGTTGCATGAACAGCTGAGGGCCGACAATCATTGTTGTGAGATTTTCCCAGCTGGTTATGGATCCCTAAACAATTTACTTTGAGGAATTAAGACTTAAAATGTGGATCTGATGAAGCAGAGTAATAAAAAGGGGCATGCTTAAATACTAAACCCTTAAATGTGTTGCATAACTTGACGCATGTTTATTCATTTAGATATCCATGAGGAGGGAATAAAGGAGATTTAAGGTTGCTCTCCGTTTTGTCTTCAGTATCGTCCTCATTGCTCCCGCCTCTCACACGACCATTTTGTTCAGAAGTATTAACCGTGGTGACGTAGCTTCAGTGAAAGCACGACACACACACACACACACACGCTCATGCACAGGAGAGGCCAAGTGAAGGACTTGGCAGTGGAGGGAGGTGTAGTACACGGAGAACTGGCAGGATCAAAAAATTGGAGTAGAGTGGGGAAAATGTTGCAGTGAGGTAAGAGAACGGCGACCTTTAAACTCTGGGATTTTTGAGTCGTGATGAATCTTCGGTGTTTGATATACTGATGAAGTATAGATGACAATTTTACTCTGCACTTTATGAAGAAACAAAACAAGATGTTAAAGAAGGTAATTTAAAAAGCTGTATTTGAACGTAAGAAAGCGCTCAGAATAAACCTTGAGAACTTTTGAAGCAGGGTTCCGGAATGGAATGTTTTAGAATTCCGGAACCCTGTCTGTTGCAGTGTAAATTGGCAACTTGCGGACAGGAACAGGCCGGTTTCATTACGTTATACCGCCAACTAGTGGCCTGACATGCATACTCCAGCTTTCTCAGTTGATTTTGTGGCTCTTTGTGAACCCTAAGCAGCAACCTCTGCTGCAGTTCCTCGAGTGTCCACTAGAGGCTGGCTCTGGAAGTACCAGAAACCACATACACACAAATTCAAAAAAGCCGATCTTTACAGCAGAAATAAACATGTTTACAGCCTGGTTCAAAAAACGAGTGTAGTCTGGATAGCTCATTTCTCGATCGGCACACACTGTACGGGGGTGTGAATTTTTTCATAACGTGGCAGTTTCTAAGATATTACGAGTTTTCCATTATGAGAGGCACAGCTGACTTGATTGTCAGGCGGGAACACTGTAGCTGTTGGCTAGGAGGCTCAAAGCCCGCCTCTTAACCTCACACTTCCTTAACATCAGTTATGTTGAGTTCAACATTTCCAATATGGCTGCCGCCGCCAGTCGGCTTCAAAAGAGCGTATCAGAAACAGATGGGTGACATCACGGATACTACAATTATTTACACAGTCTATGTTGGCAGTATGTGGACAGGAACAGGCTGGTTTCATTACGTTTTACTGACAACTAGTGGCCTGGCATGCATACTCCAGCTTTTTTAGTTGATTTTGTAGATCCCTGTGCACCTGCATCATTCTCACAGTGATGTCAGATGGATGCAAAAAAAGTTTTACTTCAAAGGAAAGACTTTTCAAATATTTGATGAGGCCATTTATGTCAAAACAAGGATGTAGACACACATATGGTGGGGCCAACAATCATAAAAATTATACTTTCTTCAACCAGCTAGTTATTATAGTGTCGACTAGCAAGTGTGACGATGTTTCATTTTTTTGTTCGACTAAACGTCCACATCCTTAATAATAATAAAGGTTGGTTTGTGTTGATTTTGGCGCCCCCTGTGGCCAAAGCAGTATCTCTTCTCTCTGTTGATTTTATCCTGCACATGCATTCGATTATGAACCAAAAATCTCAAATTGCAAGACCAGTCAGGTGACTATATAGGAACAGTTTTTGTGCTGATGGTTTTGTTTGCTTTGTACTTCATACAGAGGCTTCAGGATTGTTTTTAGTCTGTCACATGATCAACTAAAAACTCCTCACAGGAGCTTTAAATTAGCCACAAAGATGCTCCTTTAATTTTCAATGAATCAGTCAATTCATGTTTTATTTAAAGTGTCAAATTACAATGAAATTAACTATTATTTCATGGTATTTAACATACACAGATATACCAAATCTTAAAGTATGGAGCTGATTTAGGACCTAATTAGCCTAGCTTAGCATAAGGCCTGAAACGGGACACCAGGCTGCCATGCTCTGAGGAATTTTAGAAATGAATCAAGGGTCCTTTGGTGCATTTAAGAATGTCTTTTAAGGACAAAAACCAAGTCTGAAAGGCTCCTTATGGCTGTAGGTTTACACTAAGCTCTCAAAACTGGTGGCATAGTGTGGGATAGAAACCCAGCATGCATGTATCTGCATGTGTGCTCTGGTGACAACTGTTATCTGCAGCGACTCCTGTTGAGGGATGCCACCAAACTCGCTGACAGTCAGGATAATTGCTTCCTGTTTTAACTGTCATGGGTCGCTGAGGTCAGAGGTCAGGGTCAATCTCAGCTGTTGTGCTCGGGGCTACAGGAGACGCCACCTGGTCTTCAGATCACGGGCGATCCTATTCTCTCCAAACAATGTGCTTCCTCACCTTTTTTTGCATTCTTCAACACACTGCTGGAGAGCGGCTGTTCTCCGCTTTCTAACAGGCTGCGTTCAACACCTCATAAAAAAAAAAACAGAGGGCTTTAAAATGACCGTGTTTGAAGGGCGGGCGGACTCCTCTGTGGCAATGTTTCTGCTTCAACGCTGCCACCTGTTTCTGAACCCTGTTTGACTGACCCTGAACGCATCTCAGCACCAAACATCTCCTCCTCATAATTACAGTACTCCCATTAAAGTTAAAATCCTGCATCCCGCTTTAAAGCTGCCATCAGCTAAAAATCAACCGGCCTTAATGGCTGCTGACTGCATTCCCACACTGCCCGGCCCCCTCCTCCGTTTTCACTGATCTGATAGTTTAAGTACATGCTAGCATAATTAAGGTCTCTTCCTTGATTAGATTTGCACCAGCTTTTAACAAAGCCTGCTCGAACCTAATCCAATGAGCCCCATTGTGGGGAGAGCAGAGGGATGACATCGCTCCTGGTTAGCTTCAAAATCAACCGAGCCGTCGAGCAATTAGAGGCCAAGCCGATAAAGAGGCTGGACGACTGAAACTAATGACACGGTGCTCCACAAAGCCGGACAATTGAGCGGTCATTTGAGGCTTCATAAAAAGGTGCAAACTTTTCAGGGATCGGCTGAAAAATGAGGATTGTGTGTTTATGGATTTATGTTTGAAGCTGTCACACTTTGTTAAAATCATTTACAGAAGAAGAGGTGTTGAATTGAAGGCATGATTCAGTTCTTTCCACACTGAGTACAGGCGGCGACGCTCTCTGCCAGGTTTAAATTGGATTTTAATGTTTCTTTCGTCAGGTTAATCAAGCATGGGCCGATCAGATCTCTGCCAAACCTCTACTACTCCCTCACTGCGAGAGAACTCCTGTATCACCGCTCATAAACGTACTCCAGGCGTGTTCATGTCATGTTCACAGCCGCCTGGACTTCATTGCACGCTGCAGAACCTGACCCACAGGGACGGTTCGTGGAGCGGGCCCCGGTCGGGCGTAGAGGTGTCGGCGTTGGCTGTGTCCTCCGGTGACACTTGCCATAATCAGTTGGAGACTAAACCTCCTTCTGACCTGTGGCTGTGTGTCCCACACTCAATCCCCTAATCTTCTCCTTTGTTCTGTGTCACCATCAATTAGTCATGTACCGGGAGTCAGCCAGAGGAAAGTGTGTGTGAGGATACATGCCTGTGCTTGAACACTTTAATTACACTAACTGTGAACTCGGGAGGTTATTGTATGGAGTGGGCGTATGAAAGGAAGCCGGGCAGACTTCATTTAACTATTTAATGCTTAATTAATCATTTCAGTCATTTTGAAAGACCAACTGACAAAAACACTTTAATGTGAATATTCATGTTGATTCTTAACTCTTGGGAGTCAGAGGTTCTTTCTATCAAGAAAAGGGATTTAATCAAACTTTGCAATGCTTGAAAATTTAATTACTAATGAAAATAAATGTTAAATGCAGCCATTGCTTAAGGTAGTAATCTCAAACTGTATTTTTAAAATGTTTTGTGTATTCGTCTTTTACTTTTTAAACTCTGTTGGCAGATTTAAAAGCCAAAGCGTGTTTGTTTTAGGATTAGGGACACATCATGGATAAAGAAACTGGAATAAATAAGAATGAAGGTGTAATTCAAAGAAACTAGAAATGTAAGGGTGGAAAAACAAAAATATTTAGTAGAATAAAGACATAAATTTACTAGAACAAAGTTAGAAAACTACAAGAAGAGATTGGTAAAAGAAAATATAAATATTATAGGAATAAAATCCTAAATCTAAAAGAATAAAATAAGAATATTACAAGACTACAGTAATTAGAAAATATAGGTATTTATGAGTAATATTTTTATTCATACAAATACAAAGTTGTACATTTATGAAAAGAAAACAAATCATATGTTGATAAGAATTAAGTTGACATTTTTTTAAAAGGGAAAAAATAATGAGAATTAAGATTTAAATTCACGGGAATAAATTCATAAAATTAACAGAACTAAATTAAAATAATTAAATAAATTAGTCATTCATTTATTAGAATTAAGACGTAAAATTACAGCAACAAAGTCGTAACTTTAGGGAATAAAGTTGTAAATTAACCAGAGCAAAGTCATAAAATTACAGGAAGAGTTTGGGAAAAGAAACACATAAATATTAAAGGAATAAAGTCTGAAATCTACAAGAATAAATACAAATATTACAAGACTACAGTAATAAGAAAATATGGATGTAAATGGATGAGTTAAAGTTTTATTCATACAAATATAAAGTTGTAAATTTATGAAAACAAAAAAAATGATGTTTATGAGAATAAAGTTGACATTTTTTAAAAGGGAAAATAATGAGAATTAAGATTTAAATTCACAAGAATAAATTCATAAAATTACCAGAACTAAATTGAGATAATTAAATAAAATTGTCAGAAATTTATTAGAATTAAGCCGTAAAATTACAGCGACAAAATCGTAACTTTAAGATAATAAAGTTGTAAATTTACCAAAACAAAGTCATAAAATTACAGGAAGACTTTGGTAAAAGAAACATATATATATTATAGGAATAAAGTCTGAAATCTACAAGAATAAAATAAGAATATTACAAGACTACAGTAATAAGAAAATATAGATGAACATTTTTTTAAAAGGGAAAATAATGAGAATTAAGATTTAAATTCACAGGAATAAATTCATAAAATTACCAGAACAAAATTGAAATAATTAAATAAAATTGTCAGAAATTTACTAAGCCGTAAAATTACAAGTCATAACTCTAAGATAATAAAGTTGTAAAATTTTACAAAAAAACTGAAGTTGTAATTTTATGATTATGAACTTTAATCTGTGGTTAGCCTATATTTTATTTTGAAGGGTAAAATCAGAAGAGCAGCTTAATGCCTGCAGCAAAAGGACAAAACTGGAGTGCCTGTTATACTTCCCTTTGAGTTTCACAGATAATAAAACACTGAACCTTTTAACACTTCAGAGCCAGATTGTTATAAATTGAAAGGCTTTTTAAAGACTGTTATTTATGATTTCAAAATAAAATTAAGAGTGACTTTAGTCTGGAATTATAACTTCATTCTCAGAAACTGGCCTTAATACTTTGCTGGCGTACGGTATGTTGTGGGATAAAGCACGACAGATTCAGATCGTACTACACGCGGAAAAGGCGACACCTTTACAAACATCCCAGGCAGATTTTGTAAGTGTTGCTCATCTTACATCACTTTACCAGCATGCATAAGTTATCAGACTGGCTCTAATTGATCTTTCCTCCGACCAGATCAGTGTCCAGATTAAGAACAGGAAAGGTTATCAAAGAGTCTCTTTCTCTCTTCCTCCTTCTCCCTTCCTTCGTCTCTTGCGTCTGTAAACCCTCCTCTATTCTTAACAATAGGATTTCACACTCTCTATAAATAGGCCTGAACAAGTCACAGCTCACCTGTTCAAGCTGTAACTAATCCAGAACTATTTGTATATACCCTTGAGGTACAATGATCCTGCCCATGAGGTGCCAGGGGATGAGCAGGCAGTGCTGGTGTGTGTGAGAGAAAGACATAAAGAGGCAGAAAGAAACAAGTGCTCTTTGGACGCCGGCCCAGTTTGTGAAGGTTTTTTCCAGTGAAAAGAAGTTGACTGCAGCTCTGAGGAAGTTTTTCTTCTCTGCTTTTCTGATCCAAACTCTTGAACTTGAGCTTGTATCTTGTGCAGAGGTCAGAAAAAAAAAAGCATGCTTTACCATCAAACCTACATGATAAACAGCCGTATCTCTGTGCTGTGTTTCCAGGCGGCGGTTGACAGTAGCTGATACACTCTGTGATAAATGCACTTTGATTTACAGAGGGAACAAAGCTGTATTGTGTGAGCCAGGGACACTTAAAGACTGCAGTAACTGGGATGTGAACACAGGCCAGATTTATGTGTGCATGTTCAAGAGCTCAAGCGGTGCCGGAGTGTGTTTGTTAAAGCCTTTTGGATGAGGCTCCCAAATGCTTGGCACCCTTTCAAACGGCAGATCACTCGCTGATAATAGAGACAGATTTTTGATGCCGTTGCCAATTTGTCGTCATTGAGAGACAAGCATTTAGATATGGAGTCAAAAGTGCTGCGCGCAGGCATCGCTGGAGGAAAAACACAGCAATGATTTATCATCTGGATGCCGTTAATTTAACCTATGGAGTCTTACTCAATAATTAATGTCTATTGGCATATGACCCTATATGCCATACAGTAAACAGCATGTCTCATAACTATGTATGAGATCTTGTAGGCAGCTAATATATGGCTCAAAGGGCCCAGAGACAAGCACTGGGACTCAATAAATCAGCCATATCTAATGAAGCCCCTAATTGTGATTTACAGCCTGCGAGCCCAGCGAGGAGACGGGTGGAAGAGGAAGAGGAGAGAGTCAAAGGACGAGTGTTTCCTCGTCCAGCGGAGCAGCGGGCAGGAAAAGAAATGCAGATTTAGTCAGAAGAAAAACGCAGCTCCTTCCAGCAACTGTGAAATTCTTGCGTGAGTCTCATGAGAGGTTTGATACGATAAAAATCCGAACAGCTGGACGGGGAACGAGTCGCACTCACGGTCCAAACAAGAGCAGAGGAAAAGAGCTGGAATGTATACGTTCTCTTAAAGGAGGGATACACTTTTTAAAAAATCCAAATGCATCATTTACTCCTGGCTGTGATTTGGCCTTTTAAAGGGTTGCTTTATGTTGTTGTTGATTCTCTTTGTGGTGCACAATTCCTGCAAACATGTAACTCAGACTCAACTATTATATTTCTTATACTGAAGGACTGATGCTTCAGGGAGGACGCATGCAAACTGACAGGGATAAGAACGGACGACCTTTGCACCTCAAAGAAACCAACATATCTGCACTCACAGCTCACAAACACCAATAATGCACACTTTTAGAAGACCAAGCTTGCTTTTATGTAATGATGCATGTCACCTTTACCAACACTCAGTGCATAACAGAAGAAGAAAAGCTGCATTTAACCATAATCAGTTGTAGCATGAGTCTTAAAAATGAAAGTAAGAGCTATAATTATTTGGAAATAGTAATAATATATCATGCATGTGGATTATGTTTGCAGGGATTAAATAAATAAGCATAAACCAATCAATATGGCATGCTACTGCTGAATGATTAAAGGTATGGTAAGGAGTTTTCATGTTGGTTCAAATTATTTTAATTCTGATTCCTGCAAAAAAAACCATTGAAAAACAATGATGACATCAATCCTGTCGCTTAAGGATGCTGATTCTACCCAGAGGAAAATTTTACTGCTCAAGGCTTTTTCTTCTTTGTCTCAGGAGACAAAATTGAGATTCTCACTTCAGCCTCACTCAAGTTTCAAATTGTTCTCATTAGTTTCTCATTAGTTTCTCCTAAAATTCACTAGGAGAAATAGTTGAGACCATGACATGAGTCTTATTTGAGACTTAAATGAGAGATCTCATTAATGGCTAATTTTCTTCTCTTTTTTAAAATATAATTTTGGCCTTTATTTGACAGGACAGCTGAAGAGAGACAGGATGTGTGGGGAGTAGTGAGCGGGGGAAGACATGCAGGAAATGGTCGACCGGCTGGGAATCAAACCAGCGACCCCTGCGATGAGGACTGTGGCCTCTGTATGTGGGGCGCTTAGACCGCTAGGCCACCAGCGCCCAACAGAATCCGCTCCTTTAATTGTAGTAATCTGGTTAAATCTGGTCAGCCCTTTAGCGGCCCATATTTTAAATAAATAGTCTGTCATACCTGGGGATATGAAATCTCTATCTTTTGCAATTTCTCTCAAATCCACTAAATCTTTGTGAAGTTGTTTTGTTCCAAACAGACTTGTAAAGGAAGGACCATATTGTGAAGTCAAAGAAGAGATCATAAATAGCTGATCTTGCAAGTGGTTCAAATGTTTTAATGAGAATTTTAAGGTTGTAGACAATTACATTGAAATCTTAATTTTGCAGGGCACTATAAATGTTCATGAAAAGATGAGCTCAGGCTCTTTCTTTGCTCCATCTGAGCTCAACTTGAGACACAAAAACTGAGTCCGACAAAAACATTGAGACAATTGAGAGAGCTCCCTGATTTCTCCACCTGAGCTCAAAAGGAGTCACAACACTTGAGAAATACCTGAGAATCATTTCAGATTCTGACCAGATCTCCTTTTGAACTGAAAGGGAGACTAAGCTGAGACTTTTTGCAACTTTTTTTCTGGAGGCAAGAATGAGAAACAGGAGACATAAGCTATAGTCTCATTTTGCTTTCAAACAGATCTCATTGTTGTCTAGGAGACATAAATGAAACACTTTTGAGATATCCTCTCTAAAATTATTTTCCTATGGGTAGCCTGTACCTTTGTGTCATGGAAGCTGGATTATCATCCATTCACAATCCAGAAGCTCATATTCTAAACATGAGCGTAATACTCCAGAGCTGGCCTCTCGTCATTGGCTGCCTGTGTATGTAGAGCAGGTTGAAGGTGTTGCTGCTAACTTATAAAACAGTAAATGGACGTGCATCATCATGGTTAGCCCAACTGTGTCTGCTCTACCAAGAACCGGTCTTCTGAGAGTCCCTGAGATCCAAACAGGAAGGACTTTTTCTCTCCATGCACCGATTTACGGACTAACACTAGACAGGCACATAGACTGTATAAAAAATGACGTAGTATCCGTGACATCACCCATCTGTTTCTGAAGCCAATCGGCGGTGGCAGCCATATTGGAAATGTTGAACTCAACCTAACTGCTGTTGAGCTAGTGTGAGGTAAAGAGGCGGGCCTTTGAGCCTCCTAGCCAAAAGCTACAGTGTTCCCGCCTGTCAATCAAGTCAGCTCTGCCTCTCGTAATGGAAAACTCGTAATCCTAATATCTTCAAAGTTGCTGTGTTATGGAAAAATTAACCCCCCCGTACAGTGTGTGCCGATCAAGAAATGAGCTATCCAGACTACACTCGTTTTTTGAACCAGATTGTAAACATGTTTATTTCTGCTGTAAAGATCAGCTTTTGAATTAGTGTGTATGTGGTTTCCTGTGTTTCCGGAGCCAGCCTCAAGTGGATCCTCGATGAACTGCAGTTCTGGCACTTCGCATTGGACTCATTTCTTTAGACTGGAGGTTGCCGTTTGGGCTTCACCCACAAAAATATCGAAAATGTATATTTTAATTACTTTTATGAACATATTACTAGGTTCCCCAAACATGGCGCTGTCTTAATATGTGTTTCTGCAGCCAGCCTCAAGTGGACACTCAATGAACTGCAGTTTTTAACACTTCTGCATTGGCTTCAATTGCAGGTTGCTGCTTGATTTAGAGCAAAGCTATGGATGCACTTGTTGACTGGGTGATGGTGCTCATGGGAAATGTAGTTTTTATCCCAGAAAACAATTTGGACAGTTAGCTGCACTTCCAATTTCCAACACATGAAAACTCCTTACTGTACCTTTAATTCTTAAACAGTAGTGTGCCAAATTGGTTGGTTTATGCGCATTTAGTTAATCCCTGCAAACATAATCCACATGCATGATATATTATTATTATTTTAAATAACTACAGCTCTTACTTTCACTTTAAAACTCCTGCTATAAGTGATTTTGGTTGATTTCTCCTTCTGTTAAGCACTGAGTGTCGGTAAAGGTAACATGCATCATCACATAAAGGCGCGTCTGGTCTTATAAAAGTGTGTATTATTGGTGTTTGTGAGCTGTGAGTGCAGATATGTTGGTTTCCTTGAGGTACAAATGTCGCCCGTTCTTATCTATGACAGCTTGCTTGCGTCCTCCCTGCAACATCAGTCCTGAAGTATAAGAAATATAACAGCTTCATCTCTGTACGCAGAAAAGCTCCTTCTATCGCTGTGCAGAAAAATACAAGTGTACTAATATGAAAGGTTTTATTGCTCGATGCACAAACGCCAGACTTTCCACATTTGACGTCACTCATGTTGGACTGAACAACCCCACCTGAGTCTTAAATATTTGCCCTGATTCAAGGGCTTAAGTCCATGTGAAAAGCGGCTGCTGTGATTGGCTAGATTAACACCCTTCATGGTTTGAAGAGAGGCCTTGTGCGTGGCGAACAATGTATATTCGCTGTGGACCGGTGAAGGACAATGGAAACCTTGTGCAGCGTTAGAGAGGCTCTGACCCTGAAGCGCACACTCACACCTCTCCACGCTCAAGAATGTGACTGCCAGCATGTGTACATGTGTTTTTACATCCTGCTGCTTGTGTTCATACTCCACAGAAAGGTAGAGCGTGACTTATTCGCTTTCCTCGCCCCAGGCTAGTACGAACCGGCCACAGAAGTGCCTCTTCAACATTTCAGCCAGTGTTTATTGAATATAGGCCACTCGTCTGCGGTATCAGATATACCTTATCCACTCGCACATAACTGTTTCTAATCAGCCGGCCCCCGTTTCCCATAATACACACACACACAGCTCCACACACACTCGCGTACACTGTGTAATGAGTGGCTGCAGCCGGAGCAAGGGGGGCACACCGTGGAAAGGATTAGTGTGGATTGTGACAGCTCGACATGCCGGGGGACACTGACATGCCTCCGACTGCCAAACAAGACGACTGCTCCTGCAGGGAGGAGAAGTTTAACTGATGCTGCTTCAGTTTTACCTCCATCACTTCTCCTCCAACCTCTAACCTGAAACCTACCGACTACGGCGGTCAATCTGACATGACTCGATGTGAATAATCCATCTAAATGTGAACAAACTGATCAGTGAAGTCAGGATAGAAGAAGAGTAACCCTTAGAATTAGATTTAAAAATGTGTTGACTTCATAGACGAGCACAGAATCTGCAGACGTTTCATCGAATTCAATCTTTGCTCTGCAAAATGAAAACAACCTCATGCTCTCTCTGATCTGAATTTACACTTATTATTAAAACCTCCTCTGTACATTCTTAAGTGAACAATTAAAACCTTAATTGACTTCTTAAAAACACTTAAATAGGGGCGCTTGTGGCCTAGTGGTCTAAGCGCCCCACATACAGAGGCTGCAGTCCTCGTCGCAGGGGTCGCTGGTTCGATTCCCGGCCGGTCCTGAATGTCTTCCCCCACTCTCTGCTCCCCACATTTCCTGTCTCTCATCAGCTGTCCTATAAAAAGAAAGGCAAAAGGCCAAAAAATACAACTTAAAAAACCCCAGAACACTTAAATAGCCCCAAATTGCCAAAACGGAGACATTAGTTTGGCACCCTGAATCCAGAGGCCAAAGTCCTCATTGCATGTCATCCTCCACTCTCTACCTATTACCTGTCTTTCTTCAGCTGTCCTATCTATTAAGAGCAAACAAAGCTGCAGGTTGGAGCCTAAATGCAAGTCATGATGTTGTAAGAATTTAAGTTCATGTGTGCAAAACTATTATTTACATATTTAATTCATTTTATAAAGAGTCTGTGAAATATTCACAGGTAAAAGTTAAGTTCATAAGTCAATATGTTAAGTGATTCCGATCTGCTGCGGTTCGGCTTTGTGCTCTCTCATTCGTCAACAACCACCGGATGCAGGACCGACGGACAGCTGGAGTCATGTGACTGAGGTTTTCCCTCTGTAATCACTGAATCAAGGATTCTCCTCCTCCTCTCCTCATCCATGTTGTCTTTCTGGTCCTCTGAAAACCTCTGACCTGTTGACTCAAGGTCTGGCTCCGCTCATCATGACTTTGGTTTGTTGTTGTAGTTAAGTGAAATACGATCTGGTGATAACACAGAGTGTTTTATTCTGAAAATTAACCGGATGGTTTCATTTTGTTTTGGTGAAACCTGACTTCCTGTCCCGCTCCATCTGCTCTGTTGAGATTGATGCGTCGTGCTCCTGCATCCGGCACAAATAAAAGTCTTGCGTATCTGATCCGGAGGGCTCCGACCTGCCGGATCAGAGACGCAGCTGGAACGCAACGGAGCGGATCCAGTGGAAGTTAACACATTGACTAGAGTAGAAACCTATCAGATCTGGTGCTGGGAAATTTGTTTGTTAGTCTCTCTTTGGATGTAAACTTGGAAAATGGACACCTTTCTGTACCTTTTTTTGTTGTAGTAGGTCCTGTGGAGTTTTGGGGCGTCAAATCTGTAGCTTCGTTCAGTGGAAACAACACTACATCTGAAAAGTAAAGCCAAAACAAGAAGTTGTATTATGTGAATATTTGTTGTTGTGTTTACAGTGTTCTGGTTTGCATTTGCAGGCCATGAAGAAGCATTAATATACATTTTAAAGTTATATTTTTTGGCTGTTTTCGCCTTTATTGATAGGAAAGCTGAAGAGAGGCAGGAAATGTGGGGAGTAGAGAGTGGGGGAAGACATGCAGCGAATGGTCGAACTGGCGACCTCTGCAACAAGGACTGTAGACATGGGGCGCTTGGACCGATAGTCCATCAGCGCCCCAGCATTAATATAAATTTTAGTCTTGTTTTATTAGCATCCAAAATATCAAAACAGGAGCTTTAAATAAAAATAAAGAAAATTTTTCCAGATCTGCTTGTACTCGAGGGATTTGACGTGAAACGACCCGCTAAATAAATCCACCCTGATCTTTATTACTGTAATCAACATAAACAAATCTAAGATTGTAAACTTATGCAAATCTCAGTTTATACTTTTAAACTCTAAGAATTTAATCCTATTTGGAGTGTTGCGCTCACATAAGAGTTTTACATGTGTTACAAAATGTGATTAGATTCCTCCACATTGTGAAGGTGACGGTGTTACACACAGCCGTAATGAGCCGACATGACGCCCTCTGCTCCGAACACAGACTTGTTGGAACCATCTGCACGCATTACACATTCAGGCCGGTCAATAATTGAATAAAAATATGTTGTTTTCCGAGCGGCTGAGAGTCGCATGCCTCTGAATAATGCAGCCATTTCATGCTAACAAAGCTGAGGAAATCCTCCGAGCCCTTTCTCAGATACGGAACAAAGCTCATTGTCAGGGTATAGAGAGGCAACCAGGATTACAATGGGGCCATCCAGCGAAACGACTTGTCAGTCTTAATCTGGGATTAGCGGGCTTTCGCGCCTCCTGGGCGCTCTAAAAGCCACCTGTTTGGACGCTCCTGCAGATGATGTTACACTCTGGAGCTCCTTGTGTGCCTCTAATTCTTTTGTTTACATCACAGCTTGTTATTCCAAAGTGAGGCTGCTTTCTGACTCTGGAATATACTCAGAAATGTCGCGTGTAAAGGTGTGTATTTTGGGAGTCTTAGTCCAGCATATCTGAGCGCCTCTCAAGAGTGAGTCTCCAAGAAGCCACCAGGAATCTGTTTTCGAAAGATTGCAGAATTTGAATTGTAATGAAGAACATGTGCGCGCTCTATGATGTGTTTTTATTTTATTGCCTGTGTCGCCAAATCAACAACTGAAACTAATTACCATGTAACATAATTGTTCTCCCCCCTTTCTCCCCCTTTTTTGTCCCACTGTGCCATCACGTCCTCTCAGATCAACATTTCCTGCATTATTGACGTTTAAAGAGGACAAACGCAGTGATTGAACAACAGGAAAAGAAAAAACATGGACGTGTGGTGATTGTTCTTCAGTGCACTCGGACCCCTGAGGCGTGTTATGACTTATTGAAGCTCACTTTTGTCTGCTGCTAGCCTCAGGGCTAATGCAGTCACTCTGAAAAATGTGTGAGGGCAGCTGTCGTATCGCAAGAGGCCTCCATCATGATGTTGTTGATGTCACCCTGAAATAGACTCAACCGCCAGTGATACTTTTGTAACTTAACCCTTTTGTAACCCTTCGTTATTTGACGTAAAGCGCTGTAAACATTCGGACATACCTTCGGGGCGCTCTATAAAAATATCCAGTTGCATAATCTTTCAGGACAGATAAAGTCTCTTTTTTATATATAGATCTGAACAGTTAATGTCTTCCTCCATGACCAAAGGGCACTATTAGTTCATCTTCATTCTTAGGATGATAGGATTCCTCCTTGTTTGCAGCTTCTGTCACCCATAACGAAGAGGTTAAAGCACAACAGGCTTAAAACTTGTGTAACAAGCTTCTTTGCACATCACAGTGGAATTATGCTCGTCCCCAGCGAGGTCAAAGGTAACGAGTAGGATAATAAGGATAATGGCTTGAAGTGAGAGGACATGTGGTGGTGCGGTGCTGCATTAGCTCCTGCTGATAAAAAGCGTGTTACCTCCTGGAAGGTGTTTATCAAGTGGCAGGCTGTATGCGCTTTAAGCTGATATAGATCACAGGTGAAATGAGGTAAGGAGAAAGAGAGACGATAGAGGAGAGCTGAGTGAGTGCTGTGAGGGAGGTCTGCAGGAAGGGAGAGCATGCACAAACGTTGACATACAACTAAAGATGTGACCTGTACAACACTTTTAGCACTTGTTAGGACCGTCATTTAAACACCTCTCGCTGAGGTTTGGCCGTAGCTTTGACGTCGTGCAGAAAACAAGTGACATCCCCAGTTAGATTTGTCTGAACCATAGACTGTTTACAAAAATGGACGGAGTATCAGTGACATATCAGAAATGCTGAACTCATCCTAACTTAGTGTGACGTAAAGAGGCGGGCTTTGAGCCTCCTAGCCAACAGCTAGTGTCAGTCAAAGTCAACTGTGCCTCTCAATGGAAGACTTGTAATCTCAATATCTTTGAAATTGCAGCGTTATGAAAATATTCACATCCCGTACAGTGTGTGCCGATCAAGAAATGAGCTATTCAGACCTGAACTGTTTTTTGAACCAGGCTGTAAACATGTTTATTTCTGCTGTAAAGATCGTCTTCTTTGAATGGGTGTGTATGTGGTTTCTGGTGTTTCTGCAGCCAGCCTCTAGTGGAAGCTCTGTGAACTGCAGTTTTTAACACTTCCACATGGGCTTCATATAATAAACCGGAGGTTGCGGCTTGGTCTTGTTAAGTACTTTATTGATATAGGACATTACACCGTCTTTGATACCATTGCTTTAATCATAGTGGTTTAGTATTTGCAAAAACTCATGGTTGGTTAAGTTAGATGTCTACCACAAGCAAAACAACTTTTGGGGTTCCTCAAGGCTCTCGTCTGGGTCCTCTTCTATTTTTTTTCGGGGGTCAATTTTTTCTATCTATTCAGTTCAGTTCAAAATACTTTATTGACCCCTCCAGGTACATTTTGTTTGGAACACTTGTACCTAAAATACAGTGACATAAAACAACGATGATATAGGCTTTTGGAGAATCTCTATTTTAGAGTAGGTAGGTAGGGAGGTAGGGAGGGAGGGAGGTAGGTAGGTAGGTAGGTAGGTAGGTAGGTAGGTAGGTAGGTAGGTAGGTAGGTAGGTAGGTAGGTAGGGAGGTAGGTAGGTAGGTATGTAGGTAGGTATGTAAGTAGGTATGTAGGGAGGTAGGTAGGGAGGTATGTAGGTAAGTATGTAGGTAGGTAGGAAGGGAGGTAGGGTGGTATGTAGGGAGGTAGGTAGGTAGGTAGGTAGCTAGGTAGGTAGGTAGGGAGGTAGGGAGGTATGTAGGTAGGTAGGTATGTAGGTAGGTAGGTAGGTATGTAGGTGTGTAGGTATGTATGTATGTAGGTAGGTATGTAGGTAAGTATGTAGGTAGGGAGGGAGGTAGGTAGGGAGGTATGTAGGTAGGTAGGTATGTATGTAGGTAGGTAGGTATGTATGTAGGTGTGTAGGTATGTATGTATGTAGGTAAGTATGTAGGTAGGTATGTAGGTAGGTATGTAGGTAGGTAGGTAGGTATGTAGGTAAGTATGTAGGTAGGGAGGGAGGTAGGTAGGGAGGTATGTAGGTAGGTAGGGAGGTATGTAAGTAGGTATGTAGGTAGGTATGTAAGTAGGTAGGTAGGTATGTAGGTAGGT
The DNA here is from genome assembly GCF_009762535.1 of Notolabrus celidotus. Classification (NCBI taxonomy): domain Eukaryota; kingdom Metazoa; phylum Chordata; class Actinopteri; order Labriformes; family Labridae; genus Notolabrus; species Notolabrus celidotus. The sequence goes on along the minus strand of NC_048277.1, from coordinate 35,311,610 downwards.
AGGTAGGTAAAGTTAAGCTCCTTCAGAGGTCTTGTGGAGTCCATGTCCCATCAGTCAATTCCAAAAACAAGAATGTAAACCACCAACAAGTTCAGCAGCTCTGACTCATGTTCCTTTTTTTAAAAAGCAGACGTATAAAAATACCTGGTTTCATTTTTATCCCTTGTTCCATTCAGTCTGGAACAAGTCTGTCATTTAACCAGAGGAATTACTCTGTTTATTTGGAAGCACAGCGACCCGAACAATGTGGTCTACTTTAGGGATTAGGATACAAAGTCTTCACACCAACACGGGCCGGTGCGAGAGGCAGCAGACAAACAGTCCTTTTGAGCCGCCGTGTGTTGACTTTGGTCTTCAATGGTTTCTTCAATGGTTGACTCTGTACGGCTGCCATGGAGCAGATAAATGTATATGTGTACTGTATTTGTGTTAGCGCAGGGTGTGTTCGCGTGCCAGGAAAAATAACAAGCACAAGGGAGGGTGTTGGTCAATAAGGCCACTTCTGGATTTCTTGGGGTCTGCGGTTTTTTTGGGTCCTGGTCCCTGAACACAGAGACCCTGCATAGTGCTGCGTGTTTATGTCCACTGTACAAGCCGTGCATTCATGGTTTTGTGAGCGTACCATCATTGGCTTTGATTGAGAGTTTCCATCGGTGGAGCTAATGGAGACATCAGAGCTGTGTTTGCTCCAGGTGTCCCTCTGATGACGGACAGAGATCTCTCAGCTGGAGGGTTTCTGAGAGTCAGTTCCTTTATCCATGAAGGGAAACAAGAAGCGGGGTTGTGTTTTGATAATTTAATATTTCAGGAGGTTGGTGTATATTCATATTTAAGGCTGTTCTTGGTCTGCTGCCACAATATATGTGTTTTTATCACACAGAAGAGTGCTGGAAAGGACTTTTTTATACTCTGTCCCAAAAGCTCAAAAATTGGGGAAAGGACTTTTGGGTATTCTGGAAATTATTGCAGAATAACATGAAACTGTACCTTTCATTCTTCCGTTTATTAAAACCTCTGATTTGAAATCTGCACATTCATCCTCCCTCCTTTTATCCCATCGTGACAATCATAGTGTTCATACCGGATGTTATTTTGCAACACCTGTCACTAGATGAGCTTTTGAGAATAAAATATTAAAATTGTTACTCACCTGGACACAGCAAGATCCAAAAAACCCACACATAAAGCAGTGACACAGCTCCAGATGAGACTAAATTAGCCTTGTACATGCAGGTATGATGTCCAACATCATCTGATGGACCAGCCAATCACAGGGGTGTTAATAATAGCCTGTAGTGACATGACTTGGGAACTGGTGGGTCCCATTATAGTCCAAAGTATGGAGATTGGGCTGGTATAGCTGGAGAGGTCCCCTCCCAGGCCCAAGGTGCCATCATGGTGCCCGTTAACTTGCATGCTCTCCCCACACTCAGGGGTCTTGTTCGTGCACGTATTCCAGCCCTTGTGTGTTCAGCCTGATTTAACACCAGGGTGAAAAAACAGAATTCCCCCTCAGGCAGTCATAAAGTATATCCTCTTCTTCAGTTGGATCTCATGCTAACTGGCTGCACCACTGACCTACTAACTGACATTTGTGTTGAGGTGCGGCGTGTCTGCGCTGCACCTCCAGGCGTCATTCGTCATCCAAACTGTTGAGGTGGCACTGTCAGGTATTTGACTCCGTGGCAGAGACTGGAAGACATATTATATATGCTTGAAGGGACTTTGATTGCATCTTAATTATTCACTGACTATTATTACCAAAGACCCAACATCAAGACAGGATAAGATCCAGTGGCAAGGACAAACTTCCTTTAACAGGCAGAAACCTCCAGCAGGACCAGACTCATGTTAGACACACATCTGCTGAGACCTACCGTGTTGGAGAGAGGGATAGAGGGAGATGAAGAGAGAGAGAGAGATGATAGTGGTGAGATGGATAGTAGTAGTTGTAGCAGCTGGAGTCTGACACGTCCACAGCAAACCTACGGGACAAGGGAGCTCAGGGACTCCAGAAAGGTTTGTGGTTAGTGACTTTAATGGGACAGGAAGAGTTAAAGTAAGAGACAGGCAGAGAGAGGAGAGAGAGGGAAAGACAGGATCCTAGTGTGTGGGTCCCCCAGCAAGGACAAACTTCCTTTAACAGGCAGAGACCTCCAGTAGGACCAGACTCATGTTAGACACACATCTGCTGAGACCGTGTTGGAGAGAGGGATAGAGGGAGATGAAGAGAGAGAGAGAGATGAGAGTGGAGAGACGAATAGTAGAAGTTGTAGCAGCTGACACGTGAGTCTGACACGTCCACAGCAAACCTACGGGACAAGGGAGCTCAGGGACTCCAGAAAGGTCTATGGTTAGTAACTTTAATGGGACAGGAAGATTTTAAGTGAGTGATGGGTGTGTCAGTGTGTCAGTTCCCCCGGTAGTCCAAGCCTATAGCAGCATAACTAAGAGCTGGTCCAAGCCTGATCCAGCTCTAACTATAAGCTTTATCAAAAAGGAAAGTTTGAAGCCTACTCTTAAAAGTAAAGAGGGTGTCTACCTCCTGGGCTCTGACTGGTAGATGATTCCAAAGGTGAGATGCCTGATAACTGAAGGTTCTACCTCCCATACTACTTTTAGAGACTTAAAGTATGACGAGCAGGCCTGCATGTTGGGAGCGTAGTGTTCTAGAGGGGTAATAGGGCACTAAGAGCTCTTGAAGATATGAAGGTATACACTCACTACAGTGCTCATACAAATGCATGAATAGATCCTTACTGGAAGTGTTGATGCGGGACACAGAAGTCTTAACTGCATCACAGTGAGCCTCTCATAAAATGTGAAATATGTTGTTTCTGTCTGGTGAAAGTTTTTTGGCAGGCCAAGTTTTGAGAAGTCGTTTTTCACCAGTTGTAAACATTTTTGAATAACTCTGTTGAAAAGTTAATTTTCCTTTTGTTGATGGTTTGAAAACAGCAGAATGAGTTCACTCGTTTTAACAAGAGTTCATTCAGTGTCTTCTGTCCTCCGTCTGAAAGCTGCCTCGGCCCGTCACCTACCTCTGCGTGCCTTGTGGTTGTAAATACTTTCCAAGGAGGTAAATACAATAGAGCTCCTCAGTGTAACATACTGAAGGTCACACAATGACTCCTGTTTACCTGGGAATCGTGGAAGGATTTGTCCGTGACAGCTGATTGATGAACGCTTGGTTCTGACCCGACCATCGCTCGCAGCATCCGCCTTCTGCTTACCTCCCTTCATTGTTCCACTTAAGTCAAGAAAAGGTCAGAAAAACCTGCAGTCGCATGCAATGAGGCCGACCAGCTTTGAAATAGAGCAGCTACTTGTTGGCTTCAGAGCAACAGAGCTGCCTCTTTACAGTGAAATCCATGTTAATGATCTGGAATTTCAGAAAACAAAACTGCTTTTCTTGCTGTGCACGCAGTGACGGCATGCGCTGGTTTGGGGGGTAACCGGCATTGCTATTTAATGTTTCTATTTTGGGCCAAAGAGCCGGGATGAGGGAATCTCTGGGAGAAAACAGGGCAGCGTGTGTGTGCGTTCACATTCCACATGTCTGACCTATGACAGTGCCCTCTGTTTGCAGCGCTCTGCGATGATCTAATGAGAGTCCAGACAGACGCAAGATTTAGGAGCTGGTCGAGCCGTTCTCAGACGAGACCAGTTCTCTTTTTTTCTTTTTCATTTATTTATCCAGGGGAACAATCTGAACACACACGCTCCATTTAGCAACGCCCTACACCTGGGAGTTGCCTGATACAACCACAAACTCTCACTGATGGCTACTGAACAACTCCCCTGGAGCAGTTAGCTGTGAACAAAGTAGGCATTTGAGAGGCAGGGAGTCTAATGATAGTCACTACTGAGTATGAGCATTAAGGGAAGAGTCTTTATTTAAGGCTCTACTTTTCAAGAGAATGAAAGTCTGCATACCTCGGCCTCTGGTGCTCACGTTGTGTCATTTATTCAGTATTTTAAATCAATCTCTTGAGAGTTGCAGAACTTTATGGAAGTGCATCACAACATTTTACTTTTTCTTAAGCCTCATAAGGTGCATTTAGACCAAGAGTTCCTGGGTCTTTTAGCCCCCAGAACTACTTTACCCTGAACTAAAAGGTTCCTGTGCCCCGGGCTGAAGTCCCAGGTAGATTATGCAAATCAGGCCAGTGACGTATGGAGGAAAAAAAAAGTAAAAATGCACTACACCACCAGACCAGTAGAGGGCAGTAAAACAAAGAGGAATGCCATTCATCACAGATGACACCATAGAAGCAGACGGACAGGCTGGTATCATTATGAGCAACACAACAATTAGCCTGTTACCATGAAGAGACTCAGCTGGCGCTGTTTTAGATGGTGCTATATTTCATCACAGATGGATTCACTGAATCAACACGTGAGAGGAGATAAGCGCGAGTAGCAAAGACGTTTCAACACGGCTTTAAAATCCTTTTGAACTCTAAAAGCCGTGGCAGAGATCGGACGGTGTTTTGGTTTAAACTGCGACCCTGTTAACTGGAGACTCTCAGCCGGATGCATCCCTCATAAACGTCTTTAAACGATCATTAAATATCTGATGAGGATATTTTGAAATCTTAATAAAAACTAAACTAGTTTGCATTCCCAGGAACTCCCTCTGTGTTTCAACAGCTGTGTAAACTCCACAAACACTGACACGTTCAGCTGAAGGTCTCCAGTTTACAGGGTCACTTTTACAGGGTCACTTTTGAAAAAAAAATTTGAAAAAAAATTCTGAAAAAAAAATTTGAAAAAAAATTTTTTGAAAAAAAAAGTTTGAAAAATAAAATTTGAAAAAAAAATTTTGACAAGAAAAATTTTGAAAAAAAGAATTGAAAAATAAAAATTTGAAAAAAAAAAATTTGAAAGAAAAAAAATTTGAAATTTTTTTTTTGAAAAAAACAATTGACCCGGTTCCTGTCGAAATAACAAATTTTCCTCAAATTTGAAATTGAGCTCCAAAAGCAAAAGAAATTGAAAAAAAAAAATCTGAATTTTTTTCTTCTTTGAATTTTTTTTGAAAAAAAAACATAAATTTGGAAAAAAAAAATTGAAAAAAAAAAAATTGAAAAAGATTCTTGAAAAAAACAAAAATTTTAAAAGAAAAATGGACAAAAAAAATTTGACAAAAAAGTTGACCAGGAGCCTGTCAAAAAAATTTTTTTCCTGAAATTTGACATTGTGCTCCAAAATTAGAAAAACATGATAAAAAGTGAAAATTTTGCGCCTGCTGTTAAAAACATGGAAAAAGCAATGAATGAATCAACACATGAGAGGAGATAAGCGTGAGAAGCAAAGACTTTTCATTCACGGTGGGCTGAGAGAAGACTACTGTTACAAGCTGCTAAATCAAGAGAATCACAGCTTCTTCTTTTGAAAAGTACACACACATACAAAAAAGATAGAATAAATAAAAACTAATGAAAGAAAGAGAAATCAAGTGAATCACAGATGTGTGTGATGTTATTGTGGACGGCGGGCGGAATAAAAACACTGCGGGTAATCTACCAATCAGACACGTTCAGCATTGCAGGCTCTGCCCCCCAAAAGTCCTGGGACATTTGAAAAGCACTACCTTTTTAGGGGGGGTTTCTCTACCCCTGAACTAGATTTAGACCCTGGGTCCACCAGTCGAAGCGCACGTAGTTCCAGTCTAAAGTTCCTTTGGTCAATTTCTGGGAACACAGAAATTGTCATGAAAGGACATCAGGGCTTTAGATGAAATTAAAACCAAGACTGTTTGAGCAATGATGGTTTAAAGTCGACATTGTGGGTGTGTTTGATTCCCATTGTACCTCCAGATTTTAAAGCTATACTAAGTGACGGCTTTAAGTGTGAGATTAGCATTTCAGCTCACTCGACCTGCACAGGAGAGCAGACAGAGATGACATCTCTACAAAGGGTTGTTTGGAACCAGAGATCCTCTTTCAGGGCCTTGATCTGGGGCACATTATAGCGGGTGTTGTTGGATGCTATCACACGGACACCTCTAATACCGCTGTGTGTGTTGAACCAGACCGTTCAGACAGCTCTTTCACATGTTTTTTTTTTAAGTTTGGACACTCAAACAGACAAACAATTCCAAGGAAAGTCCTCCATCTTCTTTCTGCCCTTGTTTTTTTTCTCTCTCTCCTCTCATTCTCTGTTTCTCTCTCTCTCATTGGTATTTCCCACTTCCTCAGTTCTATCCAGCTGGGACGGCTGGAGATTTTACACCCAATTGGTCGAGTCGAAGGCCTTTGTCGGAGCCCTTCTCTCTCGCTCCACAAGTGGCAGAAGGGACCTGGGGCTGTGAATGGCGCTTTGTGTACTGTTTTTCTAAGAGGGGGCCCTCTCTCTCCCGCTCTCATCTGTCACAGGTCCCTCTCCGTCCACCGCTCCACAATGCCTGATTGTTTCTGCCAAGTCGCCAGGTTCCAGGCCAGATCTGAACAACGCTTTCCTGCCAAATTCCGACCCCGCTTTTTTGTTTTTCTTCCTCTCACAAAGGGATTCTAAGTTACTGTCCACGATTAAGAAGAAGACTTAGCTAGCTGTCCGGCAGCAACGGTTTGTTTGTGAAATGTGTCTCTGAGCTAAAGGCTGTAGGGAATGTAGGGAGGCAACAAAGGAAGAGAGGGAACTTAAACCAAAATGCTCAGAGAGAACAGTGAGTAACAGTGCAGAGCAGAGCGCCTGTGTTCGTATTAATGCCATTAGGCTGCAGCATGTACTGGTCTCATTTGACAGGGATGTTAACTTTACTTGTGGGATGATCCTCCCAACCTGACTTCATGCTCATAAAAACTATAAAAGCATGACAAATTCAAACTCCCCACTTCACAGTGCGTGCTTTGTTTGGTTAAGGCAAGCAGGGAATCTCACCAGTGTCATTTTTCCAAGAAATGTCAGAGAACAGGGGAGCGTCTTTAAGGGGAAAGGGCCGATGTTTTTCTAAATGCTGAACAGTATGCAAGACTCTCTGAGCGCCTCAAGGCAATGTGTGTAGAAATTAATTCGCTTCTCAGCTATCAGTGTGACATTGTCGTCATATAAGAGTTTTTCTGGGAGTGACTCTGTTTGGGCAGAATCATTTTTTGGGTCTCGTGAGAGAGGGATGCTCCTTCGGATATTATTATACTCAGCTCCTGCACGTGTCTCAGAGAGCAGGATCCTGATATCACCAGACATGAGCACAAAATGAACACGGATTTAAAAATGTTTTCTGGAAATGAAGACAACTTTACTTACATTCTCACAATGCTCATGTTTTTTAGAGTTTAGATTCAGCATCTGAGGTAAAGAACTCAGAGTGATGATGTTTTTCTGCAGACGTAGTGATGTCTGGTTTAAATGGCTGACATCCCAAAGAACAGCTCTGTCTGTTTTTCATAACATTACAGTTGTCCCAGTGGAGGGAAGCTCCTTCTCCGTTACAACCATTATAATATTAGACTATTTTATTCTGATGCTGTTTTATCAATAAGAGAATCACTTTCATATTTAAAGCTGGGGTTGGTAATCAGATTTAGATCCACTTTTTGTCATACTGGTTAAAATGATCTTTATGTCCTGATGGTAATCAATACATGATGTGTTCCTAAAAAAGAGTGAAAAAAGCTGCTATCTACAGCCGGAGTAAACCTGGGAAAACACCAACCAATCACCGTTTTTTGGCTCCCCAAATTTTAAACCAATCAAATCCCGTCCAGCCGTTCTGCCCTCCTCCTGCGCGTACATTTCCCCGGCGTGCACTCCTCCGAGTGCCCGTCTCCTGCCTCTGCTTCCCCTGACTCTACTCACTGCCCCTCTCGCTCGTCCTCGGGCCTGTCCCCTCTGACCTGATGAGGTGCTTTGCTCAGGACTGTAGTCTGGATCAGAGTCTAAAAAGCTCTCACCAACAAGCAGAATAATTAATGACATTCAGTAAGTCCTACAGAAAATATATATTTATTGTAGCGTCCGTCCGGACGCTGTAGTGATGACGAGCCGATTCGTGAACACGTTGAGCTTTAATAACCGGTCACTGTCGGCCGTGATCACGCCAACCAACAAAACAACAATCAATGTTTGAATGAATGAAGAACTTCTCCTCTTGTCTCTCCTCTCTCCCGCTCACACACTCTACACCTCTCCTGATGCCTTCACTGACCGTCAACACTGTAGGAATTAAGAGCATCTACACTGAACAGGTTTAACAAACAGTAGAGTTGTTACAGTATTATATATGTGTTATAACTTTTCTCCTGATCTCCTGTCACCGGTACAACTGTATAATGCTAGCATGATTGTTGTGAGTGCTAACAGCAGCCATGTTTGTTTGTGTTTTTAACTTTCACTATGATAATGTTTTGGTGAGGACCGGTTTTGAATCAGTCACCATCATATGGTCGAGAATCAGCGGCGCTCGTGCATGTGAGCGGGGGGGCGTCGTTTTGGAGGAGCTCCGAGGGAGGAGGGGAGGGGTTAGACGGAGTCATGAGGAAAAGCTACATTCAAATTCATGCTGGTTTACCGAGACTACCAACCCTAGCTTTAAATTATGGAGTCATCAGCAAAAAATAATAAAAATAGAGGCTAAAATGTGCGTAAATTAACAGAAACATTGCAAAAGATGCCAAAATAAACAGTCGCAATGTTAAAAGATACTGCAATTTAGAGGCAGCACTTCATTAAGCTGTTAAAAGATGCTCAACAATTAGAAAAGTGACTAAAAAATGCACAAATGAAAAGAAAGATGGCCTAAAGATGCAAGATTAAACAAATAAAGGGGTTAAAATGAACAGAAAAATGAGGAAAACATGCAAAAGTCAATAAAAAAAGAGGCTAAAGGATGCTTAAATAAACAGGGAAGTGATTAGAAAATGCTTTATTACACCAAAAAGTAAGGAAAATATGTTAAAATGAGCTGAAAAGCTGCTGAAAGATGCTGAAGTAAATGGAGAAGTGATTGAAAGATGCTAAATTAAACCGAACTGTAAAAAAGCTGCTAAAATGAATATTAAAAAAGGCTAAAAGACGATAGAATGCACAAAAAAATTGGTCGCCTAACTTGAGGCTTAGAAGTGGTGAAGCACAAACCTGTGAATGAGCTCTGATCCCTCCGTCCACTTCTCATAGACGGTCTATAAATGAAAGCAAATCCCTGACGGTCATCCCAATCCAGTTCCAACCAATTACAAAAGGTCCAGTGGCATCCTCTCCGACAAACCCCTCATACCGTTGCATGATGAAACCGTATCAGTGGCAGCGAGTTATGAGGCTGGGCATTCCGGGCCATATGAGACCCCGGTTCCAAGAAACTACGTCTTAAGCCCCCCACATAAACACAACACCAGCAATATTGTCAGCTAAATATAGACTCTCTGCCTTCACATCACTCCTTCATTGCTCCACTGTACTGTAGGCTGCAGACTGAGTTGATTAGTTATTAGCTGTTGTCTGAGGGTTTTATTATCGCATGCTCCAATGCTGCCGTGCAAAACATGTGCTAGATAAATAAGCTTTTCTGGATTAAGAAAAAGCACAACAATGTTGATAAAAGGTGCAAGAAAGAAAATAGAAGAGGCTTAGAGAAGACAAAAACACAAACAAGTGGCTAAAATTAGCTAATATGATTTTTTTTGCTTAAAAATAATAATAAGGCTTAATTATGCTAAAAAAAAAAGAGGCTAAAAGATGCAAAAATAAGTAGTCATGGTGTAAAATGATACTGACATTTAAAAGGAAACACTTCAATTAGTAATTAAAAGATATTTAAGAAAGATAAATAAACATAGAGGTGGCTTAAAGATGCCAAAATGAGCACAGAAGTTATGAAAAGATGCAAATTAAACATAAAAGTTGCTTAAAGATGCTGAAATGAATTTTAAAATAGGCTTAAAGATGCTTTAATGAACGGAGAAGTGATTAAAAAATGATAAATTAATCAGAAAAGTGAGGAAAAGATGCTTAAAATTATTTTTAAAAAGGCTAAATGATCCTAAATGAAAGCAGAAAGTATTAAAAGATGCTAAATTGAACATGAAAAGTGATGCTAAAATAAACAGAAATGGGGAAAGGACGCTAAAGTGAATAAAAACAGAGGCTTAAAGATGGTTACATGAACAGAAAGGAGATTAAAAGCAGCTAAATTAAACAGCAAAGTGGCTTAAAGATGCTAAAATAGACAGAAAATGGGTTAAGATGCTAATATTAATAGAAAATAGGCTTAGAGTTGATAAAATGCACAGGAAAATGACCAAAAGATGCCAAAATAAACAGTCACAGTGTAAGAAAATACTGAAATATAAAGGCAACACTTCAATAAGTTTTTAAAAGATGCTAAACAATAAGAAAATGATTCAAATACTTTTAAAAAAATTGTCTAAAGATGCCAAAATGAAAAGAAAACTTGGGAAAAGATAGTTAAGTGAATAAGAATAATAATAGAAGCCTAAAGATGCTTAAATGAAAGAGAAGTGATTAAAAGATGCAAAAAGTAGCAGAAATGGGGAAAATATCTTAAGATGAAATAAAAACAGTCAATAAAAGGAACAGAAAGATGGCTTAACATTGCCAAAATGAACACAGCAGCTATTAATAAATGCTAAATTAAACAGAAAACCAGGAAAAGATGCTAAAATTAAATAAGAGTGGATAAAAGTTGCACAGGAAAATGACGAAAAGATGCCAAAATAAACAGTCACAGTGTAAAAACAGTACTGAAATTTAAAGGCAACACTTCAAGAAGTTTTTAAAAGATGCTAAATGATTAAAAAAGTGACTAAAATGATGCAAAAATAAAAAATAATGGCACAAAGATGCCAAAATGAAAAGAAAACTGGGGAAAAGATGCTTAAGTGGTTACTAAAAGAAGCTAAAATATGCTTAATCAATAGAAATACAAGCCTTAAGATGCTTAAAATAACAAAGAAGTGATTAAAAGATGTTAAATTGGACAGATAAGTGAGGAAAAGATGCATAAAATAATAGAAATGGGGAAAAGATCTTAAAATGAAATAAAAAAAGACAATAAAAGGAACAGAAAGATGGCTTAACGTTGCCAAAATGAACACAGCAGCTATTAATAAATGCTAAATTAAACAGAAAACCGGGAAAAGATGCTAAAATTAAATAAGAGTGGATAAAAGTTGATAAAATGCACAGGAAAATGACCAAAAGATACCAAAATAGACAGTCACAGGGTAAAAACAGTACTGAAATTTAAAGACAACACTTCAAGAAGTTTTTAAAAGATGCTAAACGATTAAAAAAAATAACTAAAATGATGCAAAAAAGGCCAAAAGATGCCAAAATGACAAGAAAAATTGGGGAAAGATGCTTAAGTGAATATGTAAGAGGCTAAAAGATGCTCAAATGACTAGGAATAGAAGCCTAAAGATGCTTTAATGATAGAGAAGTGATTAAAAGATGCAAAAATGAAATAAAAAAGGGGATAAAAGATGATAAAATGAACAGAAAGATGGTTTAAAGTTGCCACAGAAGTTATTAATAGATGCTACAATGCACAGGAAAATGACCAAAAGATGCTAAAATAAAAAGTCACAGTGTAAAAAAACCCCCAGATATTTAAAGGCAACACTTCAAGAAGTTTTTAAAAGATGCTAAATGATTAAAAAAATGACTAAAATGATGCAAAGATGCCAAAATGAAAAGAAAACTGGGGAAAAGATGCTTTAGTGAATACAAAAAGAGGCTAAAAGATGCTCAAATTAATAAAAATAGAAGTCTAAAGATGCTTAAATAACAGAGAAGTGAGGAAAAGATGCAAAAAGTAATGGAAAAGGGGAAAATATCTTAAAATGAAATAAAAATGAGGTTTAAAGATGATAAAAGGAACAGAAAGATGGCTTAAAGTTGCCAAAATGAACACAGCAGCTATTAATAAATGCTAAATTAAACAGAAAACCAGGAAAAGATGCTAAAATTAAATCAGAGTGGATAAAAGTTGATCAAATGCACAGGAAAATGACCAAAATATCCCAAAATAAACAGTCACAGTGTAAAAACAGTACTGAAATTTAAAGGCAACACTTCAAGAAGTTTTCAAAAGGTGCTAAACGATTAAAAAAAATAACTAAAATGATGCAAAAAAGGCCAAAAAATGCCAAAATGAAAAGAAAAATTGGGAAAAGATGCTTAAGTGAATATGTAAGAGGCTAAAAGATGCTCAAATGACTAGGAATAGAAGCCTAAAGATGCTTTAATGATAGAGAAGTGATTAAAAGATGCAAAAATGAAATAAAAAAGGGGATAAAAGATGATAAAATGAACAGAAAGATGGTTTAAAGTTGCCACAGAAGTTATTAATAGATGCTACAATGCACAGGAAAATGACCAAAAGATGCTAAAATAAAAAGTCACAGTGTAAAAAAACCCCCAGATATTTAAAGGCAACACTTCAAGAAGTTTTTAAAAGATGCTAAATGATTAAAAAAATGACTAAAATGATGCAAAGATGCCAAAATGAAAAGAAAACTGGGGAAAAGATGCTTAAGTGAATACAAAAAGAGACTAAAAGATGCTCAAATGAATAAAAATAGAAGCATAAAGATGCTTAGATAGAGAAGTGATTAAAAGATGCTAAAAGAGGCTAAAAGCTGATAAAATGAACAGAGAATTAATGAAAAGATGCTAAAATGAACAGAAACGTGAGGATAATATGCTGAAATCAAGGGTAATTCTGTAAAACAGATTCTAGAATATTAAAGAAGTTTCCTGATGTTCAAATGAATGCTGAAGTTGCCTGAAGACGTTAAAAGGAGAAGTGCTAACGAACTTGTTTAACAGTGAAACCTCTAACAAAAGAAAAATAGACAGGAAGTCTCATGATGTTTAAACACTGGAGGAAGCACTCCGGGGTCATGTGATGATAACCTGTGGATTGATTTACTTTATGACACACTGCTGTCGAGATTAGAGCAGAGTATATTTGATTCATACGTGTACGCAGAGTCACTGAGTGATCCTTTAATGAGGAGACACAGAAGAACTCAGCATGAATGTGATAAAAGAGCGGAGTGCTGCAGAGGCTTCTCTAAAGCGATTTAGTTACAATGCTTTATATTAATATCTTCAGGTCAGAGTGGAGTGCGTGTCAGCTTTCATGCCATGACACTAGCCAGCCCTCTTCTGATTTAACCTGCATAACAGAGCGCCTGGGAGCTGCATTCTGACACAGATAGTAAAAGACGGCATGCACAGAACATTATGACCCTCAGAGTCACTTTACAGCATTCAAACCCACATGGAGATGAGCTCTTTCACGACGCAGATATACTCCACACGCAGGGGGAAAAAAAGAGCTTTCTCCTGCCATGCTTTCATAGACTTCCTCTCCATCTTGTCATCTTCATCACCCCTCTTATCACAAACTTAGACCCGGTTATCTTCCTCTCAATCCACTCTCTCTGTAAATCATGCATTTTGACCTTTTTCTGCCTCCTCACATGTGAACTCTGCAGCCTCGCCTCTTCCTCTGCAGACGTTTGACTGAGGGTCAGATTTATGTTTAAGGGCACCCGCGAGGCTGCGTATTTCAAAGATGGACAGCCTGCAGTGATTTACCGAGCGCCAACACCGAAGCAGCAATCTGTTTTACCTCACAGGAGTCGTGTGTGTGCACGCCGCTGTTTTCAGGTATCAGCGCAAAAACAATTTAAAGGCCTCTGGGAACCCAAATCAAGCTAAAACATTCTACCTGTGATATTCCAGACCATATGTAAATACTAAAACCTGTGAAAAAATATTAGAACTCAACTTTTTAAAATTTGTTCAATTACATTTTTTAACACGTTTTCACACTGGGTTTTAAGGGGGCTGGTTTAACCTGATATTTATTACGTAATAAATATCCAACCAATCAGAAATGAAACACTGAGTCAAGTTCACACATGTTCAACAGAACTCCTCCTGCTTCATATAGTCAGCCCTTTCTAGTGTGTCCTCATCTTGTTGCTTTGCACCTGCCATGTGAGAAACGACATTTCAATCAGCTGTATTCAAGCTATCCAGATGAATGACAATAAAGTTTGAGCTGAGTTGATATGATCCGCTCATTTCACCAGGACCGGTTCATTAACCATCCTCAGGACTGGTTCACTAACTTTCCCCAGGACCCGTCCACTAACTCTCCCCAGGACCAGTTCATTAACTTTCCCCAGGACCAGTTCATTAACTCTCCCCAGGACCAGTTCATTAACTTTCCCCAGGACCAGTTCATTAACTTTCCCCAGGACCGGTTCACTAACTTTCCTCAGGACCAGTTCACTAACTCTCCCCAGGACCGGTTCATTAACTTTCCCCAGGACCGGTTCACTAACTTTCCCCAGGACCGGTTTCTTGAACTTTCCCCAGGACCGGTTCTCTAACTTTCCCTAGGACCGGTTCACTAACTTTCCCCAGGACTGGTTCACTAACTTTCCTCTGGACCGGTTCTCTAGCTTTCCCCAGGACCGGTTCAGTAACTTTCCCCAGGACCAGTCCACTAATTTTCCCCAGGACCGGTTTCTTGAACTTTCCCCAGGACCGGTTCACTAACTTTCCTCTGGACTGGTTCACTAACTTTCCTCTGGACTGGTTCACTAACTTTCCTCTGGACCGGTTCACTAACTTTCCTCTGGACCGGTTCACTAACTTTCCTATGGACCGGTTCACTAACTTTCCCCAGGACCGGTTCACTAACTTTGTCCAGGACCGGTTCACTAACTTTCCTCTGGACCGGTTCACTAACTTTCCCCAGGACCTGTTTACTAACTTTGTCCAGGACCGGTTCACTAACTTTCCCCAGGACTGGTTTCTCGAACTTTCCCCAGGACCGGTTTCTCGAACTTTCCCCAGGACCGGTTCACTAACTTTCCCCAGGACCGGTTCACTAACTTTCCCCAGGACCGGTTCACTAACTTTCCTCAGGACCGGTTCCCAAACTTTCCTCAGGACCGGTTCCCTAACTTTCCCCAGGACCGGTTCACTAACTTTCCCCAGGACCGGTTCACTAACTTTCCTCAGGACCGGTTCCCTAACTTTCCCCAGGACCGGTTCACTAACTTTCCCCAGGACCGGTTCACTAACTTTCCTCAGGACAGGTTCACTAACTTTCCCCAGGACAGGTTCACTAACTTTCCCCAGGACCGGTTCCCTAACTTTCCCAAAGACCGGTTCACTAACTTTCCCCAGGACTGGTTCACTAACTTTCCCCAAACAGTTCCGTCTGACACCCTGAGCCGAGCTCCTCTGCGTGCACATACTACACTTCAGCCTCCTCTGCTCCTGGCGTCCCATGGTCCTGTTGCCCCGGAGACTACTCAGAGACCATTTGAAATGAATCATTTTCAGATTCTGGAGTTTTGATGTCTTTAGATTCAGAGTCAGACGGCTCAAATATGCAGGCTGTGAACTCTCTCTTGACCTGTCAATCAAAGACTTAGGCCACGCCCACACAGTCCTGAGAAATGCTCTGACCTGTAAAATAAGATGTTTTTGAACAGAGTTTTTTCAGAGTTATGGATGATTATTTTTATGTTGAAGCTTGATTACACATTACATTTTGATATTCTATGTGAATTTAAATATTCCATTTACGTTTCCTGAGACTTTAAGACATGATTTCTGCTCCGTCAGTGCACCGTGTAATTTTTTGAGTGTGCGTTGCAGAGATTAACTCGCAATATAAAGACACAGGGATGTAGAAAATCCTCTAAAGTGCACGTGTGTTGGGCTGTAAAATGAGAGTTTAGAGCTGAGATTGTGCCACAGGAGAGCACGGTTAAGGAAGTGAATGCAGTCCTCGTAGAGATAGTGCAACAAAAGGAAGTAATTACAGTAAATGATGTATTAGCCTAATGACTCTCCCGGCCCGAGGCTTACATTAGAAAGAAAAAAGAGGTTTTTCCAGTGAACCTCAGCAGCACAGATTCTGCTTTTTTAACAGCTCAGAGGTGATGAGAGGCCTTGATGCTGCTTAATAGATTAATAGATTCTCCCTGAGGCTGTATGTGCTTAATGTGCATGTGTGTGTGAAGCAGTGTGTGTGTGAAGCAGTGTGTGTGTGAAGCAGTGTGTGTCCCGAAACATACCAGGACTATGATCTGCGCTCTGAGCTTGTGGGTGGGTGAGCTGTATTCCCATCTTCAGCATTCATGTGTCTGCATTTTGAATAAGGCTGTGGTTCTGGATTAGCTATTCAAATTCATGCTTCTGAAACCTGAAACGGTTTCTTTGGTGGTTTCGGAGCGCAGTCGGCGGTGGACGAAGTTTTTAGATCACTTAACATTCCCCCCCCTGAAGAAGAGCAACTTACATTTTGTAGTTCTATTATTGTGAGCGCTGTTCAGGAAACCAGCTGGAGCTGCAGAAGGACTTTAGAAATACCTTCTAAGACATGCACAATATGGGGGCGGACACTTCTAAATATAATTTGATTGAAACTATTCAAAGGTAGAAGAAGCAGCTGATAGAGCAGGCGCCACATGCACAGGACTGAGGACTGCACAAGTGTAAGGGGTTGATTCTGGACAGGATTTGGTTTGGATCATCCTCTACTCTCTCCCAAAGTTCCCAGCCTCCCTCCTTTAAGCTGTCCTATCTAAAAAAAGCTAAAAAGCCCCGCCCCTAAATAAAAACATAAATAAGTTGACTGTAAAGCTCACCTGTTGGTCCAGTTGCAGATAAGAAGGGGCTTAACGACTTCCCTGAGGTACATGTTAATTTAAACATGCATTTGGCATTTAAGATGGATTACATGAACACGTCCTGCAGCTGAAGAAGCACACACACACTCATTGCTCTTACACACTGCCATTTCAAGGAGGGATATTTACGCCTCGTCTGCAATGTGCAACACACGTAGGTGTAATAGTGAGGCAAAGTCCAGGGAAGACAGTAGCAATATGTAGGGTCAGAGCTGGCAGGGTGGAACAGTGCTGTGTGTGAGTGTGGGATGCTCTGAGCTTTGCCTCTTGTGTGAAATCACACACTGAGACACTAATATCACTATTGAAGCAGGAAATGGTCAACCGGCCGGGAATTGAACCAGCGACCCCTGCGACGAGGACTGTAGCCTACTAGCCTCTGTAGTCGGCTAAGATCTTTTCCCCATTTCTGCTATTTTTTGCATCTTTTAATCACTTCTTTGTTCAATTTAGTATCTTTTAATCACTTCTTTGTTGATTTAAGCATCTTAAGGCTTCTATTTCTATTGATTATGCATATTCTAGCTTCTTTTGGTATCCACTTAAGCATCTTTTCCCCAGTTTTCTTTTCATTTTTGCATCTTTGAGCCGTTTCTCTTTTTTTTGCATCATTTTAGTCACTTTTTTTAATCCTTTAGCATCTTTTAACCACTTATTGTTAAGTGGCACTTATTAAATTTCAGTATTTTCTTACACTGTGACTGTTTATTTTGGCATCTTTTGGTCATTTTCCTGTGCATTTCATCATCTCTAAGCCTATTTTCTATTAATATTAGCATCTTAACCCATTTTCTGTATATTTTAGCATCTTTAAGCCACTTGGCTGTTTAATTTAGCTGCTTTTAATCTCCTTTCTGTTCATGTAACCATCTTTAAGCCTCTGTTTTTATTCACTTTAGCGTCCTTTCCCCATTTCTGTTTATTTTAGCATCACTTTTCATGTTCAATTTAGCATCTTTTAATACTTTCTGTTTTCATTTAGGATCATTTAACCTTTTTAAAAATAATTTTAAGCATCTTTTCCTCACTTTTCTGATTTATTTATCATTTTTTAATCACTTCTCCGTTCATTAAAGCATCTTTAAGCCTATTTTAAAATTCATTTCAGCATCTTTAAGCAACTTTTATGTTTAATTTGCATATTTTCATAACTTCTGTGCTCATTTTGGCATCTTTAAGCCACCTCTATGTTTATTTATCTTCCTTAAAGATCTTTTAATAACTAATTGAAGTGTTTCCTTTTAAATGTCAGTATCATTTTACACCGTGACTACTTATTTTTGAATGGACGGATGAATGGTTTCTGTAAAGTGACTGAAAATACAAACACATAATTACAAATAACACCCCCAGCTCTAACGACTGAATCAATCTGGCTCATACTCTAACAGTGTAAATATATATATTTTTTAAAAGTTATATTTTTGGCCTTTTTGCCTTTATTTTATAGGACAGCTGAAGAGAGACAGGAAATGTGGGGAGTGGAGAGCGGGGGGGTGGGGGCAAGCAGGAAATGGTCAACCGGCCGGGAATTGAACCAGCGACCCCCTGCGACGAGGACTGTAGCCTCTATAGTCGGCTAAGATCTTTTCCCCAAAAGTTTTTCTCTCATCATTCATATTCTCTGAAAAATGGCCCAAAAAAATCACAAATTCTGGCAGGGTATGTAAACTTATGAGCACAACTGTAAAGGACCCAGGACATTAACAACAAACACTGTTTCAGGGGTGAAATGTGGAAGTGCAAAGGAGTAGGGATGAAGACATTTAAGGAAAGCCTTAAAGCTCCTGTGAGGAGTATTTACATGGTTATGAAACAGGCTGAAACTAACAGTGATGCCTCTTTATAAGCCACAAAATCAAACAAAACTTCCAGGATCAAGTTTGACAGATTCAGAATTTCTATATTGTGCTTTTTATTGTTCATGAAACTTCTGTGAGGGGGTAGGTGTCAGATGAGACGACCGGGATATCTTTGGTGATGGATCCTGAAAGTTTAAGTTACCGACTGGCGATGAACATGACTTGAATACTGTGTGTTTGACCACACGTCTTCTCGTCCTTTCCAGAATGATGTCTTCCATGCGAGCTACGCCTCCCTTCCACCCACCATCTGAGGAAGAGGAGGCGATGGGTCAGGACATGGCGGCCTGGGCCAGCGACAAGCGAGAGGGCCCGAAGGAGAGCCTGTCCCCGCCTCTGCACGACCAACCCCAACCTGACGAGCTGCAGCCAATCAGAGAGAAGCTGACGGATGCTGAGTGGGAGAGCGTGGTGCCTGCTGCGATGGTGAGACGTGAATTACGCCGCGACCATATCTTATCTTGAGATATGTTGCTATAAGTCAGACCTATAAAACAAACGTGATGCGTGTGTGTACACTGTGTACACACTCAGGGCACAGCGCTCATAAAACACTCATGAAATACATGCTGGAGTACACAGGGCTGTGCAAATTCTCATGCATAATGATGATTGTGCACAATTGAATGTGAGAGCATGCACACACACACTCATACGCAGAGTAACACACACCAGTGGTCTCCTCTGGTCTGTGTGCTGCAGGCAGTGCTGTAGGCAGCCCAACGAGGGTCCTCCTCTAGAGACTTACAGCCCTTGGTTCTTCTCATCTCCACAGCCTATGGTGTGTGTGTAGGTGTGTGTGTAGGTGTGTGTGGGTGTTAGTTACTTGGCTTCAGGTTCTGTTGGTCCCTAATGAAAGAGGCGTGTTTGACTTCAGCCTCAGAGGAAAGGGGAAAGTTCTGAGAGTAAAGTTTCCTCGGGTATCAATGTGCTGCTCAGACACATTTGACATTTCCGATCCAGAATCCTGCGACGGGGTTGAAATTCAGGATTATCTGATTACACAAATTGGACATGAAGAGCCAATCACGTCGAAGCGTTCTCTGTGAAACTTTAAAGATGATCAAGTTTTAAAAACGGCTTGAAAACTTTTGCTCCGGTTAGTGTCTGTGTCAGGGTGCAAAGTGTCCTCCAGGCCAGAATGTTCCTGCAAACATGAAGCTGACTCACTGTTTCTGTTTGTTTTCTTCTTTTTGTTAAGCTGTCGCACTCTCTACACACTCCTGCATGTGTTTCTCCCCCTGTGGGTGTCCACTGGAGAGAACCTTTAAAACACCGATTCTTCATTTGTTGTCTGAATTAGAAAATATGAGCAGGAGGAAAAGTTGGAAAGTTGGGCCCAGAAAGTCAGCAGGAGGTAAAATAAGGACAACACTTCACATACAAGTGAAGTGTTGGCTTCCTCTCACTGAGTTCTGTGAACAGTAATTCCTCCATAATTTGTCTCGTATAAAACGTCCCCGATGCAAAGAATTGCTCTTGTATACCTGTCATCTTCATCAGAGAGCACGTCTGGAGAAGCTTTCGGCGAGGCAGCTTTATTTATGTAGCACATGTTGTACACAGAGCCAATTCAAAGGGCGCCAAAGAGAAAGAAAACAAAATAAAAGGCTCTGAAATACAGGAGTTAAAAGAGCAGCAGGAATCATTTTTTAACTCTTTAAATCTCATTATGAAGAACAAAAGGTGTTTAAAGACAAGTAACTGAGCTTTAATGTAGAAATAGACTGTAAGGTATTATTAAAGCTCCTGTGAGGAGTTTGTAGTTCTTGCCCAAATAAGGACATGACTCACTTGACTGACAGGCAGGAACACATAGCTGTTGGCTAGGAGGCTCAAACCCCACCCCTTTACATCACACTCTGACTGGTTGAGTTCAGCATTTCCAATATGGCTGCCGCCGTTGATTTGGCTTCAAAACAGCACCCAGGAACAGATGGGTGACGTCACAGATACTACATCTATGGTCATGAAACAGACTTAAATCAACAGTGAGTCTCTCAATAATAATAATAACTTCATTTATATAGCCCCTTTTAAAAACAATGGTTTACAAAGTACTTGATGGACAGCAGGGCATGCATGAGAACCAAACAGTAGTTTAACTCAAACATCAAGAACGCATCATGAACGCATTGTACCGGTCCCGGGCCAGGAAACGGGCAGGTAGCATCACCGCTGACCCCTCACACCCTGGACACAAAATCTTCAAACTCCTCCCCTCCGGCAGGCGCTACAGATCACTGTGCGCCAAAACAACCCGCCATAAGAACAGTTTCTTCCCCCAGGCTGTCACTCTGATGAACACTAAACCATAACAGTGTCATACCTGTTGGATCAATACTCTCTGTAAATATACAATGCAACAATTCTCAAAGCAGAATTCCATATTTCTATTTTTTGTACTATTTAACTACTATTTTATAATGTAAAAACTACCTCTGCTACTCACCACTGCACTTTATCATATTATTTTAGCCTGTACATATTAGTCATGCCTATTTGTTGTTTCTTTGTATTTATAGCTAAGGTTATTGTTATTATATTTTTATTTTTATTTTTATTGTAGTTCTTATTCTTATTCCTATTCTTATGCCTTGTACAAAGAGAGCACAGTTTACTGAAGTCAAATTCCTTGTGTGTTCAAGCATACTTGGCGAATAAAGCTGATTCTGATTCTGATTCTGATTCTGAAAAGTTTAACCCGTTATAGCAAGAAGCCAACGATATGAACTGAGACCAAAGGGACCAAGAGAATTAAAAGAAAAGAAACAATACAAGCAGTAAAAAGGGAATAAAGCACTGGAAGAGAGGTTTGAGAGATATCATTTTCAATATAGATAAAGCTTTTAAAGATAAAAGCCATAAAAGAAATTAAAACAAAATAATACAGACGTAGTATCCGTGACGTCACCCATCTCTTCCTGAAGCACTGTTTTGAAGCCCATCGTTGGCGGGTGCCATATTGGAAATGCTGAACTCAACCTAACTTCTGTCAAGCTAGTGTGAGACAAAGGGCCTTTAGCCTTTAGCCTAACAGCTACAGGGTGCCCGCCAAGCGGCAACCTCCAGTCTAAAATTATGAGTCAATGCGGAAGTGTTAAAAGCTGCAGTTCATCGAGGATCCGCTTGAGGCTGGCTCCGGAAGTACCTGAAGTCACATACACATGAATGGGGAAAAGACGATCTTTGCAGCATTAATAAACATGTTTACAGCCTGGTACAAAAGATGAGTGTAGTCTGAATAGCTAATTTCTCGATGTCCTCTCACTGTGAGGGGGGTGAATTCTTTTCTAATTCGGCAATTTCGAAGATATTGAGATTACCAGTCTTCCAATGAGAGGCTCAGCTGCCTGTGGGAACACTGCAGCTGTTGGCTAGGAGGCTCAAAGCCCGCCTCTTTACGTCACACTGGCTCGACAGAAGCAATATGGCTGCCGCTGCCGATTGGTCTCAAAACAGCTCTTCAGAAACAGATGGGTGACGTCACGGATACTACGTCCATATTTTTTACAGTCTATGGTGCCCGCCTTTAAATCAAGTCAGGCACGCCCTTATTTGGGCAAAACTCACAAGTTTAATATCTTCAAAAATACTGAGTTATAAATGAACTATTCAGAGGGTGTGTATGTGGTTTACAGTGTTTCTGCAGCCAGCCTCTAGTGGACGCTCAATGAACTGCAGTTTGTTTAAGCACTTCCGCATGGGCTTCATATTTTAAGACTGGAGGTAACTGCTTGGTAAAGACATAAAAAAGAGATAAAACCAGTAAAATAAATAAAGTAATAAAGGGAATAAAAGCAGTAAAGGCGGTAAATGAGGAATTAGGAGAGTAAAGCGATTAAAGGAAATAAGATGGGATTAAAAAAGGGGGGGGGGTAGGCGACTCAAATATTTGTGATGAGTGATGCTTTAAAAAAAAAAAGAATATATTTATTGTCAGAAAACACAGTTTTTTCGTGTGCAGGACAAAATAAGCATAAAATGTAAGAGGTATCCCTTTGTCCACAGGGGGCGCCAGAGTTCTCACAAGCTGAAAGTTCCCCACAGAAAGTCTTAATCCTGGTCCCATCATCATCATTGTTTGAGGAAAGCTTTTTGAAAATGACTTTCTGTAAAATTCATTCTCACTTTTAAAACCCTGAGTCAAAATAGCTGTCATTGTTTTTGTTATGATCTCTAAGCGTGATGCTTTTATATCCAGAGTGACCCGATCCGTGTCCCTGCCTTGCTCAAGGACAGCTTACGTCCTCTCTGAGAAAGTCACGGACGCTCATTGTCTCCTGAATGATGAATGTGTGACCTTTGGGTTTATAATATGATCTGGACATCAGGCCTTCCTGCCTGCATCACACTGCTTGTATAACTCCTGAGCGGCATTATACAGAGCCAAAACAACACACCTTAACAATCCAAGTGACACACTATCTCCTAATCCTCATTACGGAGGCATCTTCCGCTTAGAGACAAAGTGCACAACAGGGCCTCCTGGAGCCATTTCAAGGGCGTCTTAAGATCCCGCTGTTAGCCAAAGCCCCTTGTCTTTGAAACATAAGCCTCCTAAAGTTCTCGGAGATCCCCCCACTCTGTAAGGGGAGGAGAAAGCATCCAGAAATAGCCCCGGTGTATGAACACCTGTGCTGAAGTGTCTGTTGTGTGGGACAATGTGGTCGTCTTGAGGGGCTTATCTTCTCTGTAAATATAGATCCTTGTGCCTTTTGCTTAACTTATAACCCTGCAGAGCAAACAGCAGGGGGACAGAAGCACCGCAGTCGGACAGTGAGACATTAAAAGGCCTGTTTCATTTCTTTGATGAGCTTTGAACGAGTCTGAAGTCACCACGTCTGAGCACTGTGAATTAAATGCATCCATTTAAAGTGAGGGGAACATCTTTGTATGCTAAGAAACTTTATAACTTCTGACCTCTGCATCAGTTATCCTCTTTGCACTCCTGACCAGTTAAGTGGACAACTGACTCTAAATGTCACACAGGAGGTAAGCTGGTTAAACTGCACATGTATGAAGGTTGTCTCCTGGCTTGTTGGAGTTAGTACAAGTTCAAACTTTGGAAAACTCTCCTCCCCTGCCTTTGATTTCTTAATTCTACTGAGACAATAAGACAAAAGACAGAAGTAATAATAAGTGTTGCATGTTCTAAAGCAGTGGTGTCCAAACTTTTTTCAAAGAGGGCCACATTTGATGTTGTCAGAATACCTCAGGGCCAGTGACTCCTACCGAGACTTAGGAATCATAAAAGTTATGGATGAAATCTCTATTTAATAAAAAATATTTTAAACATTCTCTCAATAAATCAGTAACTAGGTAGTCCTCAGTTCTCCACAAGCCATGTAAACATTAGCAAACTTTATCTTCTTCTGGAGGAAAATGGTTGGGTAATGTGGGAAAAATATTGTCTCATTATTTTTCTATGGCAGGATCACGATCTGGATTTCATCACTTCTTTTTCAGGTTGTTTTTAAGACTTTTCTGACCAGCAGACAACATTTTAAAAACACAATAATTATTTTCCTGCATTCTGAACAATTTTTATGCACCAAATTTTGCCTTTTCTGCACAATTTCATCGTTTTGATTTTGTCTTGTGTCCTCTTTTGTGTCTTCTGAACTTTTAGTGTTCATCAAGAACATTTTCACATCATGACACAAACATTAATTTGAAAACCTGTCAGCTTTAAGAGTTCTTGTGTTTCTTCTTTACTGCCGTCTTCCAGAATTCCCAGAGCTTTGGCTTTTATACAAGTAGTCCATATGAATATATATTTTTGAGACGTTTCTGGATTGACTTTAGTTTTGTAAGTGCGCTTGAAAGAAACAGCAAATGTGCAGATGATTCAGAATGTGATTAATTACTAATGCTATTAATTAATGCTATATATAACACATTTTAAGATGGAAGCTTGGGGCCATAAATAAATGGACCTTGGGCCGTGATTGGCCCCCGGGCCGTACTTTGGACACCCCTGTTCTAAAGTCTTGTCACAGCAGGTGTCCATGCTGAATGCACATGTTTCCAGTTCTCCTAATCCCACATAACTTTGATTTTTAATTCCTGAGATTACAGAGTTTTCTGTTTTTGATCCATGGGAGCTGTCGGGTGTATTTGTTCAAAAAAACAAATTCAAAGTGAATTAAAATTTCAGCTTTGCATTAAAAACTGTATAAATAACAGACTTTTACAACATGACATCACCTTTTGTTTGTTGAGTTAGCCTCAAGTTCAGCATTACGGCCACCACCATATTGTTTTTTGACATTTTTTGTGACTTTTGCAACTTTTTCTCCCTTTTTTTTAAAACTTTTTGGACTTCCTCTTAGTACATTGAGCTATTAAGCAAGGTTTGTATCCGCTATTTGCACGGAAAACTCTCCACGAGGCATCGATGAATAGATTTTAAGATTCTTTTATTGGTTTTTAAATCTCTTAATGGTCTTGCTCCTTCTTATTTAGCAGATTTGCTTTCATCATATGAGCCAGTCAGAGCCCTCAGGTCTTCAGGGAGTGGACTTTAAATTGTACCAAAGGCTAGAACAAAGACTCACGGTGAGGCAGCCTTTTATTATCACGGCCCACGCCTGTGGAACACCCTACCTGAAGATCTGAGGGCTGAACAGAGCACAGACATTTTTAAAAGCAAACTCAAGACCGACCTTTTTAGTCTCACTTTAAAAACTGAGTTTGATTCTTAACAGTTTTATTTCACCTTACTTTATTTATTTATTTAGTATCTAATTCAAATTTTTGTCACTTTTAATTAAATTAAATTAAATTAAATTAATTAGACGATTGGCCTCAAAACAGCGCTCAGGAACAGATGGGTGAATTCACGGATACTACGTCCATTACTTATTAATTCATTGCAACTTCAAAAATGTAATACTTAAAATGTCTTTTTTTAATCCAAGACTGTCCAGCATACCATCAGAAATTATCTTGAGACTTATGTTGGGGTCTGCATCCCAAGGCTGAGAAAAGTGATCCCTTGATATTCATGTTTTGAAGCACTAGCATGAATTAAAAATGACATGGCGCAACAGAAAAGGGAAAACAGTGAATCATGTAAGCCATAGGGATAATGTATGGCTAGCAAGTGGTTATGAGAAATAGTCTTGTCAACCTTGAAGGATTTCTGGACAGAATCCAATTTGAAAATGTCCGTGTTGTTTAGCCTGTTGCATTAGCATACTGCTAACTGTAACTAGCGTTTTAGCCACACTGCTTTGATGCTAATGGAAGGTAACGGTTTGACCTCACCTTACAAGAAGCCTTTAAAGGCCCTGTGAGGAGTTTTGAACTGGCTGAGAAACAGACTGAAAATGATACTGATGCCTCTTTATAACCTTCAATAGCAAACAAGTCCATCAGCAGCAACACTGACACCTTCTCTGTTGTAATTTTTGATGCCTGAAACCACCCTGGGTGGGTAGGTGCCAGACCAGATGATGGACATCTCGCTTCAGAAACAGCCTTTATTTGACTGTTTTCATGGAAAATAATAACATTGCCTGATAAAGTTGACTGTTGAACACAACAGGATGAGGCTTTTGTTGAAAACACTACTTTTGCATGTATAGGACAAGAGATAAGAGGTATCACTTTGTCCACAAGGGGGGCGCCAGAATTGATACAAAACAAAAGTTCCTCACAGCAGCTTTAATTAAATTAAATTAAATTAAATTAAATTAATTAATTAATTAATTATTTTTTAAGTATAGCATCTTATTTTCTTTTATCGGTTTAATATTTTAGAGTTTTATTATCTTAGTAATGTATTTTATTTTGGTGAGTTTAGTTTCCTGTGTTGAGTTTTAACATCTTATTTTACCTCCAGTGTTTCCTCATGATGATATCATGAGAGCGTTTTCTCAGTTCAGCAACTTATTTTTTATTTATTTATATATTTATTTTATTTATTATTATTATTTTTGCATATATTGTGTTATTAACCTTAGGATTGTGGGTCAGGGTTGGGGTTGGGGTTGGGATTAGGATGGGAGGGTCTTTTTATTTTTATATATATATATTTTTAAATTCTATTCTAAGCTGTTTTTTATGTACAACACTTTGTGTTACAATGTCATTGTATGAAAAGTGCTTTATAAATAAAGTCTGATTGATTGATTGATTGAATGATACAAGGACGGACCCCTAGCAGACAAGAAACAGTGTTCACCTGTCACTCAAATCAGCTGCTCCCATAATTAATCTTTGCACTAAACCTTTATTTCATGTCCTATAAAGATGTACCCCTCATAGGAAAAAAGGAAGTGAGTCATAGAGACCCAAAATGTATTTCATTTCTTTGTACAAGGCTAAAAGTGATTTTAATATGGGGCTTAATGGAGACTGACTCTCTTATGGAGCCAGCCTCTTGTGGCCAATCTGGGAATTGCAGTTTTTGGCACTTCCTGGTTGCCTTCATTTTTTTTGCCTTGGACGTTGCATGCTTTTGGAATCAATTTGACTTATTTTGTGTCTCTCCTCCCAGGACAACGAAAGCAGTAAAGGCTGCTCGGTCTACTCCTACCGGACTAACTCTACCTCTCCAACCAAGCCAGAGGAGTGCTCCAGGGATCGCGGCGAGCCCATGATCGGCCTCACCTTTGGGACGCCGGAGCGCCGCAAAGGAAGCCTGGCGGACGTGGTGGACACACTGAAACAGAAGAAACTAGTGGAGCTGACCAAGACGGAGCAAGACGGTGAGTGACTGCTCTTGGGTTAAAGCGTGTCTGGTCTCTCCAGAACCTGGCTTTACAAGATCCATGAGAGGCAGACTTGGTCGTTGTGAATGGTTTATCTAGTGGAGCTTTGAGAGGATGCTTTTCATGAGCTTATTTTCTGCTCAAAGAAACCAGCTTGGATTCTCCTCAAGGAGCAGGAGACAGTTTTGAAATTAATACCTACGTTATTTTTATACATCGTGGTTGTGTAACTTATTGTGCAACAGGAACATAAGAGAGCAGTTGTCATATCGGTTTTAAAAGGATGATTGTTCAGTGTTTGCTTGGAGAGCTCTTTGTCCTCGTTTGCAGCTAAAATGACTGCTGCAGCTGTTTGAAAATGTCTGGAGTGCAGCTGAAATCCATTATTGAACTGATGTTGGACCTACAACAAAGACGGCAGAGCGACGAGAACAGGGCTCGTCTGACTGTCAACAGCGTGCCTGTCATCAGGTTGTTATGTGCTAACAGAAAAGTAGAAGAATCAATAAATCTTCAAACTACTGAAGCCACTGATCAGATATGAATTCACTCACAGTTAAAGCTTCTGTGGGGAAGTTTTAGCTGATAATGAAATGAATCCTGATGCCTGTCTTTGACCTACAAAAGCAAACAAGACCGTCAAAAGCACGTTGATTATTTCTGTATAGTTATTTTTAAAGCCTGTCACTCCTGACATGGGGCAGGCGTCAGACAAGGATACTGCCAGAACAGCCTTGTTATGTTCTGTCCATTCTGAGTTTCATATTAAACATACAAGAAAAAGAAGGATGAGGTTTTTTGTTGCAGAACAAACTCACACATTCACCGAACGAGATCAGTAAAGATATGAATTGTCCCAGTCTTTCCACAGGAGGCGCCAAAATCCACAAGTTCCTCACGGGAGCTTTAAAGTGACAACACTGACTATCGTTTTCAAACTGGACCTGAATAAAGGTCCTGTTTTTGTTTTAGTCTTGGCACTTTTGCACTCTTCATCCTTTGCTTATCGAGACATTAAAACCAGAAGCCGGAGCAGTGATTCTCAACCTTCTTGAGTCACGACCAAGCGGCTAAAAACTGCAGTTCATCGAGTGTCCACTTGATGCTGGCGCCGGAAGTACCAGAGTTTTTGCCCAAATAAGGACATGACTGACTTGACTGACAGGCGGGAACACATAGCTGTTGGCTAGGAGGCTCAAACCCCGCCCCTTTTCCTCAGACTAAGTTTTTTTTTTTTTTTTTTTAACTTTTTTTTATTGCGCATTATCATTGTATGCAGTTCATAGGTGACAAATAGAAGCAATCGTATTCTTCCATTTTCTTATAACAACACAACAGCGGCCTCAAAGAACATACAGTCATAGTAAATAGTGATGAATATTATTTAGCGGATTTTGTACAAAGTGATGGGCAGGAGAAAAAGAGAAAAAAATAATAATAATAATAATAATTGTAAAATCGAAACTCACGTTAGGGGGCAAGAACAAATAGAAACAAAATTCAAGTCATTAAATGACAGATCAATACAGGTATAACACATAGCCATCAGTGCCACAAGGTTATTCCTACTCTCTCATACCACCCACATTCTCCCCCAGACCCCTCAAGTGTCTCAGCACTGGTCCCCATGCCCTATCAAATACTCTCATCCTTCCTGCATTCTTGAATCTAAGCTTTTCCATATGCAGGGTCTCGCCCAGCTCCCTCAGCCACATCTCTAATGAAGGAACAGCATCGGACTTCCACAATCTTAAAATAAGTTTTTTAGCCAGAGTAGTACCAAGATATACAGCCCACTTGTCACTGCCAGAGTTCAGAGTGGTGTCACTAGTAGCTCCCATCCCAGAATGGCCACCAGAGGGTCGGGCAGCCATTTCTTGTTGAATGCTTTGGAATAAAAATCAAACACTGAAGTCCAAAATGAGTGAAGTTTAGGACAGGTCCAAAGCTGCTGTGTAAGGGTGCCAGACTAAGTTATGTGGAGTTCAGCATTCCCAATATGGCTCCCGCCGACGATTGGCCTCAAAACAGCGCTCAGGAACAGATTGGTGACGTCACGGATACTACGTTACTCATACAGTCTGTGGTCACACCCAGTTAATTGTTCTAAGAATTGAAAATAAATTTCATCACTACTTCAAAAATGTAATACTTAAAATGCCTTTTTTTTTAAATCCAAGACTGTCCACCATACAACCAGAAATGATCTCATGACTCATGTTGGGGTCTGGATCCCAAGGCTGAGAAAAGTGATCCCTTGATATTCATGTTTTGAAGCCCTAGCATGAATTATAAGTGAAATGGCTAGCAAGTGGTTATGAGAAATAGTCTTGTCAACCTTGAAGGATTGCTGGACAGAATCCAATTTGAAAATGTCCGTGTTGTTT
The DNA here is from genome assembly GCF_009762535.1 of Notolabrus celidotus. NCBI lineage: Eukaryota > Metazoa > Chordata > Actinopteri > Labriformes > Labridae > Notolabrus > Notolabrus celidotus. The sequence continues at coordinate 35,281,950 of NC_048277.1, read as the reverse complement.
AGCCTGTCGCATTAGCATACTGCTAACTGCAACTAGCAATTTAGCCACACTGTTTTGATGCTAACGGAAGGTAACGGTTTCACCTCACCTTACAGTCTATGGTGTCAACAAGCAGAAGCTAAATGTACCTGAACTCATTTCTGCAGATTTATTTGACATGATGTGTGATCAGTTCGGTGTTACTCATGTTAGTGAAAGTTAATAACCATTGTCAAGGTTTGTTTTTGTCCAATCAGCATCAAGCATCTTACACAACCGGAAGATCAGTAAGAAGCCGGGTAATAAAAACCAATAAAGAGCATATTTCTGCTTTATAATAACTTTTAAAAAGTTTGTCACGTTGTAGATTTCTTTTTATTATTCTTCCACATGTGATGGACAGATTGCAGCTCCGGCTCCTGTTCTCTTTACAATCACTTAAAAAAAAGCAGCATCCCTCTATTTTGTTTTCCCTTTCTGAACACTTCCTCTCCGGGAGATCTTTGAACATCTAAAATTACAACCGACAGATCCCTCGCTCGTTAGATCACAATATCAATCAGTGAAAACACAGGTTTCCCTTTCTCCTCTGATCTGCACCTCCAACACAGGAAAGTGTTGCTCAGGTCTCCCAGCATGCCTCGGCTCGCCCCTTCCCACCCCACAGCACGCCAGATCTGAAACATCTAACACCCCTCTTAACTGTTATGTGCACATAGTAATCATGATGATATCAGAGGAGCGCTTGATCTCTCTCATTTACTTTGTTATTGATACAGTAAAGTGTAAAGTGGGCCAGAGTGGGACAGCCAGAGGCCAAACACAGCACACAGTGTCTCTCTAGTTGAAAGATAGGAAGCTCTGCCTCTTATCTACTGTACGGAAACGGGATTGAAAGGAAAGACTTGTGTGAGTGTGTGTGAGTGTGTGTGTGTTCAAAAGTGTTATGACATCCTCCTGTCAAATCAAAGGGGACGAGAGTGGAAAGAAATGCTGGGGGACAACTTCAAGTGTGTCTTCTTTTTTCATCTCGTGTGTTGGTTTCTTCTCTCCCATCTCTTCAGCCCGACGTATTTAAAACCTGTTTCTATTTCCAGTCTTATAACAGCAAAGCATGTTAAAGATGATAACTGCAGCTTGTTCCTGTGCAGCTTTAAAGAAAGAAACCTTTTTTTATTCTCTGAGGTTTTTCTAGTTTTGTAAATTAATTCTCAGGTCACCTACTGGAACAGGAATATTTTATCTTACTGTGAAGTTTAATGCAGTTCAATGCATAAACATGTCATTTTCTAAAGACAGTAAATCTTTTAAATGTGCATCAGACTCTTAACTTGCTGCAGAGTTTAGTGCATATAGAAGTAACTCTACCGCTTCATTTTTTCTGAATGCTTTAAGAAACATAAAGACATAAAGTTACATTCTTGTGAATTTCATCATAAATATCATCAACGGACATTCTTTCTAAATATCTAAAGCTCCTGTGAGGAAGCTATGGTGTCCCTGAAGGACAAAACATGACGACATTTCACAAAACGGAAAAGGTAGGGGAGCACACTTCTTGTTTCTGATTGGACAGAAGCCGACAGCTCAACGTCATTTCCTGTTTCTGTTACCACTACTCAGCTGAGTCCCTGCATGAATTTTAAAGAGTTTGAAGGAATGGAAGATGAGATTGAAATAATAAAGAGATATTTCTACAAAGGATAAACATGTAATGTAGCCTAAGACTCCTATAAGGTAGCCTACATGATAGGGACACCCTGAGGTCTCAGAGTCAGGTGTCAGACCTCAGGTGAAAAGGCATCAGGTCTCTGGGCAACCTCCGTCATGGATCAGACTTTAGTTGAAATGGCCTCATACTGCAAATACATGGGCCAGACATGACCATCAAACAGGGCGGGGGGGGGGGGGGGGGGGGGGGGGGGGGGGGGGGGGTGGCACCGAGTAGTTCCTTGAGCACCTCCTCTTTTTGCATTCTTCGTACGGGATGGAAATAAAGTAGCGTTGGTCAATCAATCAATCTTTATTTGTATAGCGCCAAATCACAACAAACGTTATCTCAAGACGCTTTTACAAACATAGGAGGTCTAGACCACTCAATGTCAAATTATGAACAGAGACCCAACTTCAAGACAGGGTAAGACTCAGTCTGACCCCACCTTAATCCATCATGAGCATTGCACATCGCAGTATTTAGCTAGTTACAGCAGCGAGGACAAACTTCCTTTTAACAGGCAGAAATCTCCAGCAGGACCAGACTCATGTTAGACAGCCATCATGCCTCGACCGAGTTGGGTCTGGAAAGACAGATAGAGGGGAGTAAGAGAGAGAGGTGATAGTGATGAGACGATGAGATACGTCCGTATCAGCTGGAGTCCAGATCGTCCGCAGCAGGAGGACGTCTACGGCAGCTCAGAGGAATCTACGAGACAAGGGAGCTCAGGGACTCCAGAAAGGTGGTTAGTAACTTTAATGGGACAGGCAGAGTTAAAGTAAGTGATGAAGGGGTTGAGGGGAAGGGGGGGAGCTAGGATCCCAGTGTGTCAGTGTGCCAGTTCCCCCAGCAGTCTAGGCCTATAGCAGCTGGTCCAAGCCTGATCCAGCTCTAACTATAAGCTTTGTCAAAAAGGAAAGTTTTAAGCCTACTCTAAGTTGGTTCAACATGTCGATCAAAGGCTCAAAAGTGTAGAGCAGAAAGCCTTCCACAATAAGGATGTGAGTCCTCCTCTTCCTTATTGTCAGACTTTCGGACGATCTCAGTTTCCAGGGTGTTATTAACGCCATGAGATTTCTCAAACTTCACTGGGTTCTTAGTGTGTGTTGTGGGTTTGAGTTTGTCGTTTTTAAAGGAGAGGATCTTTTAATGTCCAATGGAGCAAAAAGGAAAGTAAGAAACCAGCCTAGCATCGATTCCTACCTCCACTAATTAGCGTAGCTGCTATCCCAGAGGACTGGTTGCATTGATCACGCTGCAAACACTTAGCTGAGGGAAAAAAACAAACAAGATAAACATAACCAGTGGGATTGAATCATACTCTGTTAGCATGAATAATATCTCTCTCTCTCTCTCTCTGGGCCTTGTGAATGCTCATGATTACTGCAGTCCTTGAAGAAGCATTGTCAAAAAACGTCTTTCATGCAGCGCTGTGTTAACGCAGTTCATTTGGAGCCTAATGTAACCCACATATGAAGACTTGACAAGTACCTCTGCTTTTTTTTTTCTTTCTTCCCCTCCTCACCCCCCTCAGTGAGTTAAAATGAGACGAGGTGATCAATAAGCAGCTGAATGCTTCGTTAAGTGAGGTCTCCTTCAGAAATAAACACTCACATTCAAAACTGTGCGGCGATGAATCCCCGACACCCTTTTCTTCTTCCTCTCGTTTGTTAATTCGCCGGAATAATGCTTCATTTCACTAAAACTTTGCGTCCTTCACTGTCTCACAATGCGGTTTCTGTTTCTCTCTTTCTATCCTTCAACTTTCGGGGGAACCTTTCAAATTCAGTTTTGGCACATCTTTTGGGATCCCTCTTCAACAACATGATTACAAGCTTTGTTTTGTGCTACCGGTGATGGCGGCGCATTCCAGGTTTTTTAAAAGATGTCACATTTCAGTTTTGTTTAAGGAGCTTAAATGCAGCTTGGGGGTGCAAGGTCAACCCGGTAAACAGGCTTGCACCTTGATTCCTATTGAAACGAGAGGTCATGTTGTGTGTATTCGAATGCAGCGCTGCAGAAAGCACAGGTTCACTCTGCGTTTGCAACTACTCCTTTTTTTTTTTATTTCCTGGCTCTTCACTGGCATGTGTTCACTTAGCCTGACACATGGTTTTGTTCAGAATCCTCTCACAGTGTACGATTTAGATTTGATCATCAGCACTCAAAATGGCAAGCACATTAAAGCCTGAACAATGTGGTCTCTGCCTTGTCCTCCGCCCCCTGCTGAAAAGAGTTCAGCAGGCTGAGCTCTGCCAGGTTACATCGCCCGTGTATGATCAAATGGAACAGACCCTATTAGCCACTGAGCGCTCACTTAGCCTAACATAGCTGACCCCTCTGTGTACCGGAGCCCTGAGCTAAAGTGTTGATGATGACGCTGTTAGCCTTCGCGCGGCGCTCACCCCCTGTTGGCACACTGTTAGCCGTCCGCCGCTCACAGCAGCCCTAAGTGCCTGTGACAGTTCTAATGAATAGACATGGCCTCGCTTTGCAGTGTGGGAGATTTCATTTTTTTTCTCTCCACCCGACTGCCGCCTCAGCTTTTAAAGCTTTATCAAGACGGTGTCAGCTCGCTGCTTTCGCACACAGCTGGTTGCTGCAAACACGTCCTTCCCGCCCGGACATTAACGGCACACGAACGGCGAGGGTGAAGGCCGCACATTTTCTTGGCAATTCTGCATTTATGTTGAGTTGCGCCTTTTATTGTGTGAAGGTTTAGACACAAAGGCTGGCTGCATACAAAAGGCTTCCTCTATACTGTTAAAGCACTTAGCACTTATTAAACTGGTCGGCTGGTTACTGAAAGAAATATTCAAGGCCAGGATGAGCGGGACATCAGAAAGGGGAAAAAATGCAAGCAGACATCCTGTAGATTGAAACCGTTTCTCCATCCTCTGTCACGGGTCTCAAAAAAGAGAGACAGAGAGGACGGGAAATAAAAGCCTGTAATAAACAGAGAAATGACCCAAACAATAAGCTGTCTCCCAACACTGATAGGCGTCTCATTAGCAGACATTAATCTGCCTCACCTTGTCTCCTTGAGCCCTGCATACAAAAGCAGTCAGGAGTGGACACATTCATCTGAAAGCAAAGCGATCCCGGCTGCAGCCTCATGGACATTAAACCCAGTGAAGAGTGCAATCAAGCCGCCTCAGTTTTGATGACTGAATTATCATTATCTGTTTTGTTGTGGCTCCCGGGGGCCGAGTTGCTGTTACCGGGGGGGGGCCTGGCATGGGCACGGTGCCCTCTTGCCAACTTAGTCAGCCATCTAATGTGCCTAGAGCAGCTCTGGCGCCTGGCAAACACTTAACATCCCCTCTAATCCCCGCTTACACCGGAGCCCGTTTGAATTACTGTACAATTCACGTGTTTCACTTGCAAATGAGCGAGCTCCATTACAGCCGCACCGCAGCGTACCGTACGGCTGCAGGAGGGTTATAACACAGACACCTGTGTGACGCATTTGTTGATTTTATTATAATTAGACTAGAGTCCAATCTCAGGAGATGTTCTGTCCTCACTGCAGTGTGTGATTTAAGAAGCAAACATCTGCTGTTGGATGGACTTTCATTTGACTGACATGATAAAAAGGTGAGGAGAGTTACAAAAGCAAGATTTGTGCTTTTATTAAACAGAAAAATTATGATAGAAAATTTTTTTTTTGCATTATAAATTCCTGTTTTTTATTATTTTTCAAACGTCTAAATCTCTTAAAAATCAGAAACACAGAATAATCAGATCATTGTCATGTTTGTAAAATTAATGGGCCCAATTTTAATATTTTTTAATCCCAAACTTATTATTTTTATTTTATTACTAATTTTTATTTTATTTATTCTATTTTATTTATTCTACTTTATTTAATTTTGTTTTATTTTATCTTGTTTTTTTTTTTATTTATTTAGTTGTATTTTATCTTATTTAATTTTATTTCGTTTTATTTTATCTTATTTTATTTTATTTTGTTTTATTTTTTCGTATTTTATCTTATTTTATTTTTTATTTTATCTTATTTTATTTTATTTTGTTGTATTTTATCTTATTTTATTTTATTTTTTCGTATTTTATCTTATTTTATTTTATTATGTTTTATTTTATCTTATTTTATTTTATCTTTTGAAGTTGTGTTTTGGGGCTTTTTTTTTGCCTTTATTGACAGGACAGCTGAAGAGACACAGGAAATGTGGGGAGTAGAGAGTGGGGGAAGACATGCAGCACATGGTCGACCGGCAGGGAGTCAAACTGGGGACCTCTGTGACAAGGACTGTGGCCTCTATAGACCACTAGGCCACCAGCGCCCCTCTAAATCCCAAACTTTAATTTAATGCCAACCTCATCAGGCTCCTTCAGCCTCAGAAACACTCAGGGTGTCTCAGGGAAATTTCACAGTGGCCTCTTGTAAACCCTCGGCTCTCTCTGCTCCACGTTTGAATACGTGTTTATTTTATTTTATCCTTTTTTTGACTGAAACTGAAACTGAGAGCGATATTGAGGACAGCTCAGTCGTGCCGTCATGTGAGAATTTGTGTGTAGTATTGTCCGATGTGCTTGTCTCGCTCCGTCTTCTGCATGTTGACATTTTGATTTATTTTAAAGCTACATATTAGTCTATAAAATACGTTATAAATAGCATTGGTTGACATGCTACATACTTCTCCTTACACAAATAAGCATGCATTGAATAAATATATAAATAAGGCACGCATGCTGACTGGATAGAACGAGGCTTCATGTCAGACAGAGGAGCTCACAGATTGGAGGGGACGTTTCTCCCTCATGTTTTTTCATGATCACTCAGCATCCACAGCGCTGACAGGCTGTCACACACTGTTTGACTGTTACACTTTTCCTCCGATGAGGCGTTCATGCAAGAGGTTTTATTTCTCAGCATCATCAAATTGTTTCATTAACTTGATTATTTTGGGGGGGGGCTTCCTGCTTTAGTTGTCCGGCTGTTTGAAGGTTTGTTGGTCTGTGTTTGTGGTGATGAAGATTTAAATGAACTCTTACTGAGCCGTAGTGTCACCAGGAGCTGTCTCACCCTCTCTGTGTGGATGTTGCAGGTTAGACCTCTCTAGTGAGCTGTTATGTGTATTTTACAAGCGGCAACCTCTGGTCTATAAATATGAGGCCAATGCAGAAGTGCTTAAAAACTGCAGTTCATCAAGTGTCCACTTGAGGCTGGCTCTGGAAGTACCAGAAACCACATACACACCAATTCAAAAATGCTGATCCTTACAGCAGAAATAAACATGTTTACAGCCTGGTACAAAAACGAGTGTAATCTGGATAGCTCATTTCTCGATCGGCACACGCTGTACGGGGGGTGAAGTTTTTCATTTTTTGAGTTCAACATTTCCAATATGGCTGCCGCCGCCGATTGGCCTTAAAGCAGCGCTTCTAAAACAGATGGGTGATGTCACGGATACTATGTCCATTATTTATACAGTCTATGTTAGCAATATGTGGACAGGAACAGGCCGGTTTCATTACGTTTTACTGCCAACTAGTGGCCTGGCATGCATACTCCAGCTTTTTTAGTTGATTTTGCAGATCCCTGTGCACCTGCATCATTTTCACAGTGATGTCAGATGGATGCAAAAAAAGTTTTACTTCAAAGGAAAGACTTTTCAAATCTTTGATGAGGCCATTTATGTCAAAACAAGGATGTAGACACACATATGGTGGGGCCAACAATCATGAAAATTATAATTTGTTCGCCCAGCTAGTAATTAATGTGCCGACTAGCAAGTGTGACGATGTTTCATTTTTTTATTCGACTAAAGGCTGATTTATACTTCTGCGTTGACTCAACGGCGTACCCTACGCCGGGGGTCCGCGTAGCTCCCGTACCTACGCCGAGGCCTACGCATGTAGCTGACGTGCACCTCCTCCAAAATGTAACTCCCCGTAGAGCCGACGCGGACCGCAAGCTCTGTGATTGGTCCGCTCGGCGGCTTTGTCTTTCCCGCATTTACAACACTTCAGGGATCCCGGACATCGGCCGCACATCGGCCGTGTATTTCATCTCCTCCTCTCTATTCTTCATGTAATCATGTCTGTATGATAAACAGCAACATGTATCAGCTGTAGATTAACATAACACGCTCTGAAACTCTGTGGAAAAGTAAACAGAGATCGTAGCGGGACCGGAAGCAGGCGGCCGGCTATCAGAGAGACCGCACTGCCCTCAGGCGTTTCGGCGGAGAATTGCTGCGTGACACAGACACATCGACGCAAAAGTATGTGGGGCTCATGTCCGCGTCAGCCCCTGCTGCGTAGGGGAGACGCAGAAGTATAAATCAGCCTTAAACGTCCACATCCTGTATAGAAATATTTGTTGGTTTGTGTTGATTTTGGCGCCCCCAGTGGCCAAGGCGGTATATCTTCTCTCTGTTGATTTATCCTGCACAGGTGTTTTTATGCTGATGGTTTCGTTTGCTCTGTCGTTCATACAGAGGCTTCAGGATTGTTTTTAGTCTGTCACATGATCAGATAAAAACTCCTCACAGGAGCTTTGAATTAGCATCAAAGACGCTCTGTTAATTTTCAATCAATCGGTCGATTCACGTTTTATTTAAAAAGTGTCAAATCACTATGAAAATAACTCTTATGTCATGGCATTTAACATATACAGATATACCAAACTTTAAAGTATGGAGCTGATTTAGGACCTAGTTAGCCTAGCTTAGCATAAGGCCTGAAACGGGGCACCAATTTTTTTTCTAACGCTGCAATTTGGAAGATATTAAGATTACAAGTCTTCCAATGAGAGGCATCGCTGACTTGATTGACAGGAGGGAACACTGTAGCTGTTGGCTAAGAGGCTCAAAGCCCGCCTCTTTACCTCACACTTGCTTGACAGAAGTTAGGTTGAGTTCAACATTTCCAATATGGCTCCCGCCGCCGATTGGCCTCAAAACAGCGCTTCAGAAACAGATGGGTGACGTCACAGATACTACGTCCATTAATCATGCAGTCTATGGTACTTTTAAAGTTAAATGTTGATGCAGTGCGACGGCTAATTATGATCCTAATAAACTAAAGTTTAGCCTCAACCCCAAAACCCACCCACAAGCACAATATATGCAACAAAAAAAATAAAAACAATGAAAATAAAATAAATAAATACAAATAAAAAACTGAGGAAACGCTCTTATGATATCTTAATGAGGAAACACTGGAGGTAAAATATGATGTTAAAACTCAACACAGGAAATTAAAATCACCAAAATAAAATACATTTCTAAAATAATAAAACACTAAAGCATTAAACCATAAAAGGAAAATAAGATGCTATTCTTAAAAAAATAATAAAATAGAATAAAAAGTGACTAAAATTTGAACTAGATGAAAAATAAGTAAATAAATAAAACTGCTATAAGAATAAAACTCAGTTAAAGGCGAGACTAAAAAGGTAGGTCTTGAGTTTGCTTCTTGTGCATCTCCTGTTCTCAATAAAGTTTAAAGATTCAAGATTCAAGGAGACTTAATTTTGTTTGCAGTGAGTCAGCCTCCTTTTTACATCAAACCAACAAACAGCACAGGACAACACATGACCAACAAAGTGACAAAGTGCTGAGTCACCCTCGATAAAAACAGGAAATGAGCAATCAATAAGAGCACAGAGAATAAAAACAAGGTAGAAAAAAAATCAACCTTTAGTCAATAAAAACAAGTTAGAAAGTGCCACCAGTTAAAAACAAGATAATGGAAAACAAGATAAAAATATCCATAAAAAGTTAATTTATAGTGGAGATTAAAGGCATGAAAAGCCCTGAAATATCTTAAAGGGACAGTCATCAATTTATCCAAAATACAGTTAAAAGAATAAATGAATACAAATACATTTAAATGTAGTTTTTAAAAGAACAGGGATGAAAAATTAAGTAAGAATCGGAAAACAAAGTGATCTGAAGCTAAAAGCTAACAGCTGATTCTGCTCCTTCCTCAAAAACTCTGACTTCTAATTCTGTTCCAGATTTCTGAACACCAACAGCTGCACCGCCCATCATATGGAAACGGGCAACATCACAACTTCCAATCCTGCATCAGTGGCCGCATGGTGTGACGGTGCATTTGCGGGCTCCAGCTCTCTTTTCAGAAGTCATCATGACTGTCTTCGATTGATTCATTTCTGCGGAAACTTGAACTCATAATTAGGTGCAAAACACTGAGCTGTTTTCCCCTCCTTTGTCTGCCGGGTGTCCTGTTGCAGCTGGAAATATGTCGGATTATGAAGCGATTGCGCCGTCAAAGCCGAGTAAACATGTTTTCTCAATTAGCGTCATCGGATGAAGGATGGGGTACCAGACAGAGAAAAAAAAAGACGGATGTTTGAATCTAAATCTTGAAGCTTTGGAAATCCCAGAGGTGGGTTTGATCAGACTGTGCCAACACACACTTTAAAGAGCAGGTCATGTCTTTTTTTTTAACGTCTAAGTCTTAAATATAAACGCTGAGGATGTTTTCTTTACTTGAAAAGACATTACGTTTAAAAAGAAAGGAAAAGAAACACACCACTTATTTTAATCCTCCTTTTTCCCTCTGTATGTTAAAGGTGACATATCACGCTTTTTTCATCAATATATATTGGTCTAAGAGGTCCCCAAAACATGTCTTTAAAGTTTATGCTCAAAAAAACACTGAAATCAGATTTTGGCATGCCTGAAAAGCCCTCTTCTTCAGTCCTCCTCAGAACAGTCTGTTTTCTCTCTGACCACGCCCCCTCAGGAAGTGGATATCCCCTCGGCTCTCCAGCACGTTGATCTAATGTTTACATGTTGGCTGAATATACACGGCTGCTCACAGATCACGTTACTTTAACCCTCTGAATCTGATCCAGAATCTGATCCTGACGGAGAGGCGCCTGCAGCAGGACCTTTCTGAACCATTGGTCACAGATTTAGTGTTTCTTTTTTTTTTATAACCAAATTTTATTCATTTTAACATTTAAAAACAGCAGTATGACAAACAGAGACAGGCAAATGAATACATATATGCAAAGTGAGTAACAGAGAGTGCACCTAACAAAAAATAAAATAAAAAAATAAATAGAAAAGGAGAAAAATAATAACGATTTAGTGTTTCTTGTTGTTTTATTTATCAGTATGTCGACGTGTGTCTTGGTACACAGCTACGAACATGTAGCTATGTGGCTATGCTAACTAGCGCTAGCACTTTACCATGAAAAATAAAAATCGTCCACTAGATCTTCAAATCTGCAGACTTGGGGAGTAAAACCGACCTCTGCCAGAAAGGCAGCAGGACTTTTCTGAACCATTGGTCACAGATTTAGTGTTCCTTGTTGTTTTATTTATCAGTATGTCGACGTGTGTCTTGGTACACAGCTACGAACATGTAGCTATGTGGCTATGCTAACTAGCGCTAGCACTTTTCCATGACAAAGAAAAATCATCCACTAGATCTTCAAATCTGCAGACGTGGGGAGTAAAACCGACCTTTGTGTTTATTAAGACAGCCTACAACTAGCATGCCGCCCTCCTAAGCTCCTTGTTAGCACACATGTGTGCAGGTAATGAAAAACGGAGGAGGGGTTGAGTTGTATTTTATACAGTCTATGGGCTGAACAAGCTCCGAGCTCTGACTTCCTGTTACAGACCGGATGGCGTTGTGACGTATGAAAAACACTGAAAACTGAAACGGCTGGTTTCAGCACACATTTACAGAAAGGTGGAGAAATCAGAACAGGGGCAGAATGGATTCTGTTCATTCTTGGGGGGTTTGTAGACAGGGACACATATTTCAGGTACCATTTAAAAAGTCGATTTTGCATGATATGTCACCTTTAAATAAACGAGACGACCCGCCTGAGAAATTCAATAAAAAGAAAAACAGGACCCTTAACTTGCTGCATCCTCCTGTCTTGTGACCCCTCTCAGCATGCGCCTGTTTTATGAGCCATGTGCTTGCTCTGTGTGTTTTAAGCCAGTGCTGTCCAGTACTGAAGGAGTCTGCACCATGTCTTGAGTTGAGGCCAGGCCAGATCTGGGCACCTAATCACCCATATAATGTCTTATCCAGCTGGAGGAGGAGGTCAGGGTGAGGCCAAGCCCTCCTCTAAACCCTGCTCCCTCTCTGACAATAGAGACATTCTGGCAGGCCTCACTTTGTTCTCTTGCGCCGCTGAGAGCCCGGTTTCAGCGTCTCTGCTGCCCCTGCCAATCAAACTGTGGGACGCGTGTTCCCGTCCGGGGTGTGTGTGTGTGTGTGTGGGTGGTAGACCGGTTCAGAGTGATGCGTCTTCATGTTTGGAGGAAAGGCCTGTGAAATAAAACACTCACTGGTTGATGTGTTTAGTTCTTAGACTGTATAAAATATGGACGTAGTATCCATCAGCTTTTTTGAATGGGTGTGTATGTGGTTTCTGGTACTTCCAGAGCCAGCCTCAAGCGGATCCTTGATGAACTGCAGTTTTTGGCACTTCCATCCGTATTGGACTCTTATTTTTAGACCGAAGGTTGCCACTTGGTTTAGTTACATGGGAGCTAATGTGCAGTTAGCATGTCAGCTACGTGTCCAAAGCATAGACTGTGTATAAAATGGACGTCATCTCGCTCGGCTCGAAGTGAGGCCTCCACAAAAGTGGCTGGCTGCAGTATAGGTCAAAAACTCAGTCTCCCCCATTCATTTGAATGGGGCTGTGGTCAAACTTTTAAAAATAAATACACGTCGTACGAATGTTTCTCACATCCGTATGCTGTGGTGATATGTAGTTATTATATGTTTCCTGTTTTGTGCTCAAGGCCTCTTTTTTCTGAGGAAGTGGATGTGGCCTCGGCTCTCCAGCACGTTGATCTAATGTTTACATGTTGGCTGAATATACACGGCTGCTCACAGACCCGCGTTACTTCAACCCTCTGAATCTGATCCAGAATCTGATCCTGACGGAGAGGCGCCTGTAGCAGGACCTTTCTGAACCGCTGGTCACAGATTTAGTGTTTCTTGTTGTTTTATTTATCAGTATGTCGACGTGTGTCTTGGTACACAGCTACGAACATGTAGCTATGTGGCTATGCTAACTAGCGCTAACACTTATCCATGATAAATAAAAATCATCCACTAGATCTTCAAATCTGCAGATGTAGGGAGTAAAACCGACCTCTGCCAGAAAGGCAGCAGGACCTTTCTGAACCATTGGTCACAGATTTTGTGTTACTTGTTGTTTTATTTGTCAGTATGTCGACGTGTGTCTTGGCACACAGCTACAGCTACAGCTACGACATGTAGCTATGTGGCTATGCTAACTAGCGCTAGCAGCGCTAGAAAACTAAAAATCATCCGCTAGATCTTCAAATCTGCAGACGTGGGGAGTAAAATCGACCTTTGTGTTTATTAAGACAGCCTACAACTAGCATGCCTCCCTCCTAAGCTCCTTGTTAGCACACACGTGTGCAGGGAATGAAAAACAGAGGAGGAGTTGAGTTGTATTTTATACAGTCTATGGGCTGAACAAGCTCTGAGCTCTGACTATGTTACAGACCGGATATTGTTGTGACGTATGAAAAACACGGAAGTCTGAAACGGCTCGTTTCACACACATTTATAGAACAGGGGCAGAATGGATTCTTTTCATTTTCAGTGGGTTTTTAGACAGGGACACATATTTCAGGTAGAGAACCATTAAAAAGTCGATTTTGCATGATATGTCACCTTTAGGACTTTTACTCAAGTGCTTTTTTAATGGGTGACTTTCACTTTTACCTGAGTAGATATTAAGTAAGATATTTTTTACTTTTACTCAAGTATGGCTTTCAAGTACTTTATACACCACTGGTTATTACAGGTTAAAAAAAAGGGTTTTACATCGGGTCTACTTTGATTGACAGCTGCCGTAGGGAGAAACTCTGTAGGACCTCGGGACGATACGCTGTAGGGCGGAGCTTGTTACCCTGGAAACACACAAATTCACTACTGTGCAGACTCTTGCTGCAGAAAATGTGCAAGATGTCAGTGTTCTGGAACGGGACATTTTGGCTTCAAAACCGTGCAATGGGAAAAGGCGGAGCAACACTGTCCATTATATATACAGTCTATGGTCCACAGCAGGAGGTTATGCTAAAGGTTACAGTGAATTAGCACACTTCAAGCTAACGTGCAGCCTTTGTGCCCGACCTGTGTGTGTGTGTGCATGTGTGTGCGAGCGTGTGAGGGCTTATGTATTCATACACCCAGGTGGAAGTAGTTGTGATGACAGCTTAACAGGCGAGTTGGGTCGAGCCCGAGAGTTAAGCTCATTGGCTAATTAACAAGCTCTTGGCTCTGGCACTATGTTTGCCTTCCTCTATGGGATTGGCAGCTTGAGCTGTGATTGTGTGCAGGTAGAGGCTTTGTTTGTGTGTGTGTGCGTGTGTGTGTGTGTGTGCGTGTGCAGATAAGTATTTGGGACGCTGGTGCATGAAACGCTGTTCTAACCGGCTGTATTTGGGGCAACAGGTCAGCGCTGTGAGTGTGTAGCAAAGCTGTATTTGTTCCAAACAAACTTCATACTTAATGTTGATCTTTTAATCTCCTTTTTTATATCCAAGTGTTTGGTGGTCAGCCTCAGCGCTGCCAACAGGCCGACTCCCTCCGGACTTTTTGTGGTTGCTTTCAATCTCTTCCTGTGTAACTGATAGGGATCTCTTTACTAATGATCCGCCTCAGCCTCAGTGGGTCTTGACTACAGATCGAGTCGGTGGGATATGCCTGGTAGGCCCTCTTCCTCTGCCGCCTCGTTTGGCTGCAGGCCAGCCAGCATATGGTGCGGGCGCTGCTGTGCGGTTTGCCGGAACAGTCTTGAACGTCGTCCAAAAGAATCAGATTAAATAGTGATTTTATCAAGCCCTCGGATTTCAGTGAAACGCCAAATTGTTCACCTGATAATTAAACATCTGGCGAACGCCGACATGATATCACTGTAATGAAGAGAGGGGAAACTCAGCCTGTGCCAAAGAAGAGGAAGATCACGTTCAGAGCCAGCGGAGTGTTTGACACAGCTCTTCAAAGATGTGATCTCTAATCTGCTGTGATGACAACTATCTCACACACACACTTACACACACACTGCTTTGATATGCTGCATCTCTGTTTAAGAAGAAGAAGAAGAAGAAAGGTACTTTATTAATCCCCAGGGGGGAAATTCAATTTTTTCACTCATGCTATATTTGGACATGCTACACATACAGTTTTTTTGGTATATACATACAAATGCACACACATGCAGTGAACATGCTTAGGGAGAGATGTCAGAGTGAGGATACTGCCGTCAACCAGCGCACCCAGAGCAGTTGGGGGTTCGGTGCCTTGCTCAAGGGCACCCTGGCAGTGCCCAGGCAAGTGAACCAGCACCTCTCCAGCCACCAGTCCACTTGCCAAACTTCGGCCATGCTTGGACTCGAACCAGCAACCCTTCGGTTCCCAAGCCAAGTCCCTATGGACTGAGCTACTGCCGCCCCAATAAGTCCAAAATTAGAGATGATTTCTCTCTTTTGCAACATTATTTTTAAAACGGTTTGTCAGTTTGACGGCGTTATTCTTTATTTTTATATTTTTGGGATTTAATGAAAATGTTTATTTACATAGAGTAGCATAATTTGGGGTCGAATACAAAGGAGGAATAAAGAAGATGGCTAAATAAATATGTCTAACAGTCGTGCATGGGATGGAAAATTGGACAAGGAGAAGAAGAGAGGGGAAAAGAGAAGTCATGCTCATTAAAAAGATGATAAAATGCTTTTATACAGACTAATATTTGCACATGCATTCACATAATCAAACAGACTGATAAAGAATAATAAGATAAGATAAAGCAACACATCTATGGATATAAAACAAAGAAAGCTCAAACAGTGAGAGAGGGAAATAAAGGGTTGATAAAGGTGCTAAATGTTTTACTTTGTTATAAAGATTATTGATAATATATTAGAGGAAGCTCAACTGGAAACTCTTGAATCATCACAAGGCTTACAAAAAATCTTAAAGTATTTACACTTCCACGTGCGAAACCTGGAATCAGATTGGTGTTAATTATTGTTAGAATAAAAAGATACTGCATTTGTATTTATTTTGGACTCTAAGAATAAAAATAGCAATAGCAATTTTATTTATAAAGCACATTTCATTCCACGTAAGTTCAATGTGCTTTACATGGAGAATTAAAAACATAAAAACATTTTTCCAAATAGAATAAATAAAAGCAGAAAAACAATAGATGCACCCAACATGCATCAGACACAGCAATCAAACAAACAGCAAGTGTTGCTGCACATGCATCCAGTCACATCAGTTATTATATCATTCATACGCTTGTGAAAATAAATATGTTTTCAGTCTTTTTTTAAAAAGTGGAGACAGTTGTGATCAGTTGTGATCCAAAAAGATGGACCACAGTAACTAAAGGCTGCTTCACTGGACTTTGATTTGACTCTGGGTACATTTAGAAGACTTCCACCTGCTGGCCTAAGGATCCTGGTCGGGTGAGCAAGTCAGAGATGTACTGGGGAGCTGAACCATTGAGTGCTTTATGGACTCATAGGATTTTAGAAGTGTTTCTGTATTGAACTGGGAGCCAGTGAAGTGTTTTGAGAACCGGGGTGACATGATCATATTAAAATAAATACATAGTAAAAGCATATTCAGTACATAGGATGTGTACGGACGGCAGATCCTGCAGCATGAAGGACAATAAATACTGACATTTGGATTTAGATTTTTCTAGAGAAATAAAAATGAAGGCAGTCCAAATTTTTTTGAAAATATTTTAACGCTATATATAAACACTACCAGTCAAAAGTTTGGACACACCTTCTCATTCAATGTTTTTTATTTATTCTAATTATTTGCAACATTGTAGATTAACACTGAAGACATCAAAACTATGAAATAATCTGGTTTTGCCATAATCTGGATTACAACAGTAGTCAAATAGAGCTATCCATTGTGTACTAACCCTACCTCTGAACAACACAACTGATGGTCTCAAACACATTAAGAAGGCAAGTCAGAAACCATTCCAGGAGACCACTTCATGAAGCAGACTGAGAGAATACCAAGAGTGTGCAAAGCTGTCATGAAGGAAAAAGGGGGCTACTTTACAGAATCTAAAATATAAAACATATTCTGCTTTGTTTAACACTTTTTAAAAAATTAAATAATTCCATATATGTTCTTTCATAGTTTTGATGTCTTCAGTATTAATCTACAGTGTTTACAATAATTAAAATAAATACAAACCCTTGAATGAGAAGGTGTTTCCAAACTTTTGACTGTGAGTGTGTATTTAAAAAAGACCAATAAACAGGTGCTGAAGTCTGAAAACCATGTAGTTGACTGTAGAAAGAGAACACTGTGTTATATGTGTGTCATTCAGTTATTAAATGGACAAGCTTGTCTTAAAACAAGAATTAAATTCAGCTTCATACATATGCAGAAAAATACATTTATTCTAGGGTTGGGCAATATGGCCTCAAAATAGAATCACACCAAACTTATAAAAAATAGGGTTGATATTCAGGCCAGGAAATTTTGTAATTTGTTATAAAGATTAATAATATATTAGAGGAAGCTTGACTGGAAACTCTTGAATCATCACAAGGCTTACAAAAAAATATTAAAGTATTTACACTTCCACACATGAAACCTGGAATCAGAAGTCTGAAAGCCATGCAGGCGACTGTAGGAAGAGAACACTGTACTTTATGTGTCTCATTAAGTTATTAAATGGACAAGCTTGTTCCAAAACCAGAATTAAGTTCAGCTTCATACATATGCAGAAAAAGACATTTATTCTACGGCTGGGCGATATGGCCTCAAAATAAAATGACACCAAACTTACAAATTGAATCATCTTTTATTTCCTTCTTAAAGAAAAACTACAAATGACAAAGTAAAGACTCAAATTTGCCTCATGTTGTGATCTTAAATCCTGCAGAGAGAACATATATGTGTTATTTTTATCTCCTGAGTTAATGATGTTAGTTTATGTTGCTTATTAAAGACGTAGAGGTCTCTGTGGTTGATTGTAAGTCTGTGAATGATAAAGAAACACTGCCCCACACTCAGGGCTTCACTCAGTTGGATCCACTTTGCTTCTCGTCACTTCAGTCAGATGTGGAGCGGCTGTTGACTCAGTTCACCCACTCCCTCCCCTCCTTCCTCCTCCTCCTCCTCCTCGGTCTCTCGTTGTGACCTAAAGCGTAGAGTCCACCCACATCATCTCCCCCGAGGGCCCGACCCAAAACAACGCTCCTATTGTGTCTGAACCACACATCGCGCTGTGTGTGTACATATGTGTCTGTGTTTCTGTGTGTGTGTGGGTATGGTTTCATATATCATGCCTAAAGTGGAACCAGAAGCTCAGGTCCTGAACTGCTGTTTTGGGAGCGTGTGTTTGACTCGCACCCTGACTTTGTTTTTTCACTTCATGTAGAATTTCAATTTAGAAAACTAATGCTATAAAAAGCTCACTGATCGCTCTTTCTCTCTACGTGTGTGTGTGTGTGTGTGTGTGTCCACTTTTATTTTATTATCACTCAAATTAAAACATCTCCTCACAGTTTGGTCCGTCCAGCCTCAAAAACAGCGTTTCATAAAATGGATTCTCTTTGTATTAAAAAACACTTAAAACTTTGATTTTAGAGACGAAGGTGATTTTCATTTCACGACCATTTACATTTATTTTCCCATAAAAGGAAAAAAAAAAATGAAACCCTGAAAAATGCACAAGGAGACAAAAAAGACATAAATATGAAAAGCCTGTCATTAAACATTGAATAGATGTTTTACTTTACATTTTAAAATTAATTAAATTCAAAGTGACCTTGCTCGTGTGATTATACGCCCGAGCTCGAACACTTTTTAAAGCTCATCAGTCGCCGATTGATCTCCACCTCTCGCACAAAAGAGCCGAGCCGGAGGTGTCGGGGAAAATATCAGAAAAATGTCGGGGGCTTTATTTGGTCTCAAAATGACTGACAGACGAGAAGTGTGATCAGCCGGTAATAAGACGTGTCCAAGTGAAAGTCTTGCCTTCCAAACATTCTCCCTGTTATCCTGCCGTGGTTGTTGGTATCAGCGCTGTAATGCAGGGCAGACCTGATCTCTCTCTGGCTGCACAGCGGGGGATCAGCAGTCGGGCTTTTCTAGCATTAAGCTCACACCTTCAGGAGAAACACTATCCTTTGTCTAATTCAGGGCTGCAGGGTTTGGACCCCGACTCCTTCTGCAGCTTTAAATCACATAAAGTACTTCACACTGTGGGGAAGGAATACTTTGTGGTACAGTTTTAGCTCCACCGTGGAAAAAATGGGGCCTGTATTTTATTCTTTAAAAACAGCATCAACTATTTTTGCTATTAGATGACCTCCATGTGACAAAAATGTGCAAACCCCTTGTTTTGTCTCAGTGTCATTCAGTTCCTTTCGTCTGCTGTTCACACATGCACAACACAGCAGGAGGTTGTCTCTGTGGGATGAACTCTCACTACTCCATGTACTCTGTTTGGTTTAAGAGGATGGATGGTTTGGAAGTGCATGCAGAGGTAGAAGGAGGAGTCTTCCTCAGCACGACTGTGTCTGTGTTCATATCAAAACATCGTATATAAGGATGTTTCCACAAGACAAACACAAACACACATTTTCAGGAGTTTTGTGCGTGTGTGAAAGGGGGCTTATGAGAAGCAGGAACTTGATAATGCCTAAATCGTTCCCCCCGATGGCCTTGATGTCTTAGAGTTAAACATTTTACATTAAGTCGTAAGGAATTCACCTGAACATTAGAAGTTGTCTCCAAGTTATAACTCCAGGTCCACCGGACCTCCCATCATTTGGTTGTGACATTCTGAAGATTTTATACAAACTGAATTTATACCAATAAAGATCTTTAGATTAAACTGCAGGCTGCACATGAATCCAAACTTCTGTCAGGACTGGAAAGAAAAAGGAAAAAGTTACGGTCTCACTTTATATTTGTTATTGATTATAATACAATACGATAACCTACAACATGATTACGATAAGACATGATACGGAACGATACAGTACACTACAATGAAATATGTCACAATCTATTAAGATGGTGATATAAGACACGATAAAGTATGACATGCTACGATACGATACTTTCCAATAAAGTAACCCACAATTTGACTGACATGACACGACAGGACAAACACTTTATGTTGCATTACCTCACGTTACTTTACGTTATGTTACATTACGTTATGTTACGTTGCGTTGAGATGCAATGGGAAAACTGTACTGTACCAGCCGTACCGTATTGTATCGTATCGTATCATAACTATTTGTATTGTAATGTTTCGTATTGTAACATTTCGTATATCGTAATGTTTGTATCGCAACGTTTCTCATCTCATCTCATCTCTTCTAATCTCATCTCATCTCATCTCATCTCATCTCATCTCATCTCATCTCATCTCTTCTCTTCTCTTCTCTTCTCTTCTCTTCTCTTCTCATCTCATCTCATCTCATCTCATCTCATCTCATCTCATCTCATCTCTTCTCTTCTCATCTCATCTCATCTCATCTCATCTCATCTCATCTCATCTCATCTCTTCTCTTCTCTTCTGATCTCTTCTCTTTTCATCTCTTTTCATCTCTTTTCATCTCTTCTCTTTTCATCTCATCTCATCTCATCTCTTCTCTTCTCTTCTGATCTCTTCTCTTTTCATCTCTTTTCATCTCTTTTCATCTCTTCTCTTTTCATCTCATCTCATCTCTTCTCTTCTCTTCTCTTCTCTTTTCATCTCTTCTCTTTTCATCTCTTTTCATCTCTTTTCATCTCTTCTCTTCTCTTCTCATCTCTTCTCATCTCATCTCTTCTGATCTCTTCTCTTCTCTTTTCATCTCTTCTCTTTTCATCTCTTTTCATCTCTTCTCTTCTCTTTTCATCTCTTTTCATCTCTTTTCATCTCTTTTCATCTCTTTTCATCTCTTCTCTTCTCTTCTCATCTCATCTCTTCTGATCTCATCTCATCTCTTCAATTCTCTTTTCATCTCTTCTCTTTTCATCTCTTTTCATCTCTTCTCTTTTCATCTCTTTTCATCTCTTCTCATCTCATCTCTTCTCTTCTCTTTTCATCTCTTCTCTTTTCATCTCTTCTCATCTCATCTCATCTCATCTCATCTCATCTCTTCTGATCTCATCTCATCTCTTCAATTCTCTTTTCATCTCTTCTCTTTTCATCTCTTTTCATCTCTTCTCTTTTCATCTCTTTTCATCTCTTCTCATCTCATCTCTTCTCTTCTCTTTTCATCTCTTCTCTTTTCATCTCTTCTCATCTCATCTCATCTCATCTCATCTCATCTCATCTCATCTCATCTCATCTCATCTCTTCTCTTCTCTTCTCTTCTCTTCTCTTGTCTTGTCTTGTCTTGTCTTGTCTTGTCTTGTCTTGTCTTGTCTTGTCTTGTCTTGTCTTGTCTTGTCTTGTCTTGTCTTGTCTTCTCTTCTCTTCTCTTCTCAGGGCCCGAGCACCGACAAGGTCAGCGAAGGCCCTCTTGATCTTTTCTTATCTTTCATGTAATTTTGCTTGAATAATTACTTTATTCTTATTTTCTTGATGAAAAGATGAGTGCTTGTTAATTTTTTTCTTACTGTCTATCATAATAAAGTCAATATCTTGAATTTTAGATCCCTCAACTTGACTAAACAATCAATTTAAAACTTTTCCTGATTCACACTCTGCCTCTTCTTCTCTCTGGCATTTCCCAAATAGATGATTAAACCAGGCATTTAAAATACATTTTAAGTGATCACTTGGTAAAATGAATTATTTTTTGACTTAGAGTTACTTTAGTTTGTAACTTCTCTTTGTTATTAAGCTTTCATCATATATATATTTCACATATTTTTGTTGTTGCACATACTGTATATTTGTAGTTTTATAATAAATCAGTGGTTTTAATTAAATCATCAGTTTGACATTAAGTAATGCTTCATCCCAGGCTGACGTGGCTCCTACAGGTGGTCTGCTCTGCTGTGCAAAAAATGTGTGTGTGTGTGTGTGTGTGTGTGTGTGACACAAGAGGGTTACACAGGGCTACTATCCCCCCAAACCCCCCCTCAGCAAAGAGAGCCGTCCGCTTTCTCAGGCCCATGTTCTGCGACAAGAGAGTCGGGGTGTCATCTGACAGATGAAAATAGTGTGTGTGAAATGGACACCGTGCTAACACGCAGCCAGGCTAACCACTCTGCAGTTTAATGGTTTTACAACACTGAGCGAGCAGTGATAGGCCATTCAGCGTGTGTGTGTGTGTGTGTGTGTGCTGTAAACTCTCTGTGCAATTAAACGTCTCAGCAGTGTACTGACGTTCTTTAATCAGTGTGTGTGGTGCGCATGTATGTTCAAGTGCTTCAGAGTGTTCTCAGATCTGTGTTTGTGTGTGTACATGTGTGTGTGTGTGTGTGAGTGTGTGAGTGTGTGTGTATCTCTTTCCTCCTCCTGGCTGGCCTGTCTCCTCATGTTTGGACATATGTTGAGTTTTATTTCACTGAGACATCAATCCTGCTGGCCAGCTGTTAGGACAGCTGCTCTCTCTGTGCCTCTCTCGCTCTATTTCTCTCCCTCGCTCCTTCTCTCTCTCTCTCTCTCTCTCTCTCTCTCTCTCTGTATCAATCTTCCCATCTGTCTGTCTCCTTTTTCTTCTCCTTTTTCCATTTTTCTCTCCCAGTGCATTCCTGTGTTATTCCTCCTGCTTTTGTTGCTGTCCATGTCTCTCCTGTTTAATTACCGCCCTCTCCGTCTGATGCTGTGGGGTCTGCAGCTGAAGTCGCACCACTGACATAAATTTGGAAGTGCAAAGTGTAGCTGTCAGCTTCCATTTGCAGTCGTTCGGTAGCAAAGCCGAGGCACGAAATGGTCTTTTCAGCCGTCGATGTGTTACACAAACACCAGCACCCACTCGAACATTGGCCTTTGTTATTTCTAACATTAACTAATTTTTCAGATTAATGTTTTTCTCTCTTTACCTTGGCGTCCGACTGCAGACTCAGGAGTTCCTGAGCTCTGGCGCTCCACATTGTGAGTGTGTGTGTGTGTGTGTGTAAGAGAGAGAGAGAGACGCTGTGTTTCCATCCAGCTGTCAAGTGAATTATAGGGCTACTTTTGAAATGTCATCAAATATAAAATGTGAATTAAGTGGGCTTCTTTAAAGCAAACAAACGGGCTTCCTGAGTGCAGAACCGCGGCGTGTCGGCACACAAATGGAAAGTTTCTCTCAAGAATTGGTTATTGTTCTGTTGTGTTTAAATTATGGTCAAATCTGACACTTTCACCCTGCAGCCAAACGCAGATTAATATATCCTACTAATGACCACACAACCACAATGGATACTTATCTCCACAAAAGACGACACAACATGCATCATGTGATGACATGTCTGCAACTTTCTGGACAGCTTTTCAGACTTTCTTTAGTCTAACAAAGATAATAACTTTACCCACCCTGAGAAAGTTCAACCTCTGCAAGAATAAGAATGTAGTAGAAAGTTAGCCAGACGACCTCAGTGATTGGACGGAGCTTCAACCAATCAGAGAGCACTGCAGTGTGTGAGGTAGAAAATGCAAACATACAGCAGCATGTGTTTAAAAAGATGTCATCCAGTTTTCTTAAAAAAGGCCGCCATAGTGGAGTGAACAGACCTCCCTGCAGAGGAAGCTGCCATCTTGGTTGTTTATAAAAAAGGCTGAAGTGGTTCTCCTGTGATATCATCTTATAGAACACGCCCCTTTTCTAAATAAAGGGCTATGATTGGTCCGGTTGGTCTCAAGTCAGCAGGAATTGTTTCGAATGTGAAAATGCCAGGCTGGGAGAAAGTGCTTGATGCAAGCAGGGTTAAGGAAATAAAAGTCAAGCACATTTCTTGCACAATCTAAGATCTAAGAGCTTGGACATATCTCTAACTCTTCCCGTTGAATATGCCATCAAAATATGGGCAGCTAAAGAAGAAAATATCAGATGACTCGGTCATAAATCAAACTACTATCAGCCTGACATAAAAACAGAGTTTGGGGATTTTAGTCATTTGCTTTCCTTCTCGGTGCAACGACTTGGAACGTCATGATGAAGTTTTTAACCAGGAAAAAAGTTCTGGTTCATAACTTATCCTCAGACTCTTTCCAAACAGAGCAGGTCTAGACCGTACTCTATGTTCTATTATTAACAAAGACCCAACATCAAGACAGGATCAGATCAAGTAGAGCACTTTGCAGCGTCTAGCAAGTTACAGCAGCAAGGACAAACTTCCTTTAACAGGCAGAAACCTCCAGCAGGACCAGACTCATGTTAGACACACATCTGCTGAGACCGTGTTGGAGAGAGGGATAGAGGAAGATGAAGAGAGAGAGAGATGATAGTGGTGAGATGGATAGTAGTAGTTGTAGCAGCTGGAGTCTGGCACGTCCACAGCAGGAGGCCAGAGCACACCTACGGGACAAGGGAGCTCAGGGACTATATTCAGTTAGCTTAACTCCTTCTATTAGAGAGAGAGAGAGAGAGAGAGAGAGAGAGAGAGAGAGAGAGAGAGAGAGAGGCAGGATTCAGACTGAGAGCAGGCCTTCACCACGCTGTGTTGTTGTTGGCAGAGTGTTTGGGAGGGTTGATGCTTGCTTGCCACACACACACACACACACACACACACACACACACAAACACACACACACACACACACACACACACACACACACACACACACATACACACACACACATACACACACACACACACACACAGTGAGTTGTCTGTGGCTCATGTAAAACACCCAAAACACTGTCTGTTGGCAGGTTAGCGTGAAGAAGGTGATAAAAGTGTGTTTACTCTAAACACTCGCCAACTTGCTGCTGCTGCTGCTGCCGCCTCGCTGTGATTTATTATGATCTGTTTTCTGTATCCACGTCTTATCTTCCTCTTCCACTCCTCTGCTTCCTTTGCTTCATTTCATTTCTCACTCATCTCTTCTGTCTCTCAAAGAAAGAACAATCAGACCAATTCTTCTCCAGTAACTATTTCTTATGTTGTCATATTTTACTGCGTGTGCGTGAAGTGTTTCCTGTTTTATTTGAAGCTCTTGCTCCTGGTGGGTTGTCTTACTTCCTGTCTTTGTCTCCCTTGTGATTGTGTGCCTTGTTGTCTCACCTGTGTCCGATTGCTCATGTCTGTATTTAGT